>NW_027644644.1:175000-202500 GCF_032717465.1 Coenobita brevimanus | reverse complement strand
AGTGGTTGTAAAAGTAGCTGGACATGTTTCTCGTCTTGGTGGGCGTCGCTACTTGGCTACTTTTGCTAGTGGCCGTATGACAGTGGAAGGACGAGGGTGTGTGTGTGTTGCTGCTGCATCATTCCCCTGAGGCAAGTGTTGGCTATTTGCTGTTTTTAGCCATTAAGGTGACTACATTAGGACACAAGGATATCTCACTGACAGCCAGGAAGTATCATGGCCCAAAGAAATAATACCTATAAGGCTACTAGACGTAATTCTGATGAGACAAGGGGGATGTTAGTGTGAGGGAGATGAGGAGGCCTTGTAGTCCAGTGCTGCCGTTTTGTGGAAAATCGTCTGCTAATGTGGAATAACAAATGAACGACGAGCATGGATGTGGGCAGGCGGACGTCATTCCACACTAGTGTGGAATTTTTTTCCACACTAATCGTTCATTTTATTTTGTAGGAATAAGTGGGATTTTGTCATGATTGGTAGGAACTAACATGTATTGTTATTCAGACCCTTCACGGTTAAACCAACGAATATGTAGCGTTTGTCTATAATCCTGTCATTTAAAACAAGGAAGAATACGTCGTGGAACAGTCTACCTCTACCCACCCGGCGATATCAGAAAAAAATATATGTATATATTATTTACAAGACACGTGCCAACCATTAGCAGTCCACACTTGCTTTGTAATATTAAAGAAATACCGAAACAATGTTGTAAATCGTGTATAGTTGATATACTAGAAAACTTGGATGTGGATAAACTTCCTTGTCTCCTGTCTTGTTATTAATCAACATTTGCTGACTTATTAACTCTCTTAATCATTTAACGTCCTTACACATGAATCATAATAGGTCTGACATCATTAATTATACCCTCTCTTCCATTATTCACAGTATACCAAATTTTATGGTAGTTATACCAACAATACATCCTCTGTCATCCTGGTTACTAAACGAGACCGTGTGCAATAATGACGTCACAACCAGTGTGCAATTCTCAGCAACTCTGCCTTGTACCGCCTCAATGTTGGTGTCTCAGCACCAGTGAAATAGCAGTGTGAGTGTCGTCCTGTTGATTCTCATGCCGATCAGACTGGTGGACTAGGTTTGCCTGCCCCCTTGTCCCTGTCCACCCAACAGTACAGTTTGGCACCTGAATGTAAACTGATAAGTGCGAATCAGATTTCAGAGGGACAATGTGATGGAAAAATTAATTGTATGTAAGTTATTTTGTCCTGAAGCGCATGCACACACACACACACACACACACACACACACACACACACACACACACACACACACACACACACACACGTATATTGTGGTGTTGTTCCTTCATTGTCCCAAGGTCGAGATAGTCGTTTTTTGCAGCTTATTTCCAGTAGTTCAGTGAAAGAATTAAACTTACAGCTCTACATCATTTCCATACCACTTCTTCGTGACTAGCGCAATTCTAATGTTAACCCCTTGTCACAACTTAAAATTTAAGAAAGAGATTGCAATTTTACGCCAAGTTAGAGTGAACAGGGTATAGTAGTGATGCTGCAACACACGTATATTTGTCCTCTTGTTTACAGGTCAGTCCACACGCAGTCCTTAGGTCACGTCTTCCATAGAGCAGGTAACACATGGACAGCCAGCGTAACTAAATGGCAGACCAGAGATGGAGTGAGAGGATGAGGCACACAGGGAACAAGATAGAGATGATACTCACAGATCCACCGAGCTGGTACAGAACAAGCTACCAACGAAAGCATCTTAGTGGAGACAGGTGAGAGGGGTCCTTATCCTGCAGTGGTGTGTCACAGGCTGATGATAATGGTGATGATAATGATGCTGATGATTATAATACAGCTACTACTGGCGATAGCGGTGAGGATCTAACCTCTGTACGAACTAACAGAAATGGGATGAATATGATGATGATGATGATGATACTGATGATGATGATGATAACTGTGATGTTGAAACTCCAGTACCAATTAACTAAGCTTGGATTATTGTGTTGATGATGATTATGATGAAACTATGTACTCTATGAAACAGGTGGGATGATGACAGTTATGATGATGATGATGTCATTGATGATGATGATGATGATGATGACGATGATGTGACTCCCGTACAAATTCTACAATTTGATTAGAAGGCAGTGATAAATATGATGATAAAGGTGATGACTCTGATATAACATATGTTCTACATTTTTTGCAGTGTTGGGCTGTTGATGACATACTGCTGCTGCTGACGATGATGATGATGATGATGATGATGACGACGAGGAAGATGATGATGGTGATGATTACGACAACGAAGACGACGACGACCATGACGACGACGATGATGACGACGACGATCTTCAAGTCATTGGCTGAGTCACATCATCCTTTCCTTTTCGTTTAACCTCAAATGTTTTGGTGACTGGGCGTGTGTGTGTGTGTGTGTGTGTGTGTGTGTGTGTGTGTGTGTGTGTGTGTGTGTGTGTGTGTGTGTATGTGCTTGCATCTGTTCGTGTATCTTGGTTGATGATACCATAGTTATTCAAATGGCAGAATTATTTCCACACATTCATAGTTTTATTTCAAGGGTAAATATTAGGCCAAGAATATAGGACCTTTTACCTATACAATTACGAGACACTTACGCAATATTCTGAAAAGCTTATTACATCCCATAGATCACAGCACAGGGTTCCATAATGCACTGATCAACGTCTCTTTATGTATCGTTAGGAAGTGGATGAATATGAGTGAAGTAATACATATATTTTGGTCTTTATTTAAAGGTAAGAATTAACCTCACATATTCTTTTTAATTTTAAGGATACAACACATGATTTTCTACATTTTATCACAGTAGCTCTAGGACCGGCCCTGACCGTCTGCTTCTCACTAACCATTTTCGGATGAGAGATGTTGTACTCATATAGGCTTTAGAGATTATAGTTAAGCCAAGTTACGTTCTACCAGCCCCACACATTGTCACACACCATCACCCTCTCACACCACACCATACCATACCACCCTCCCACACCGTATCACACCACACCATACCAGTCTCTCACTCTACACGACACGAAATCACACTCCCACACAACACAAAATCACCCTCCCACACCGCACCACCAAAAATCATCACAACACCACACCACACCACACGACAATCCCCTACCACACAACACCACACATAACCACCCTCCCACACCACACCACACCACAAAAAATCCTCCTTCCCCACCACACCATCCATAACCGCCCTCCCACACCACACCACACAAAACCACCCTCCCACACCACACCAAACTACAAAAAATCCTCCTCCTACACCACACCACAGAAAATCACCCTCCCACACCACAGCAAACATAACCACCCTCACACACCACACCACACCACAGACACTCACCCTCACACACCACACCACACACTACCACCCTCCCACATCACACCACACAAAGCCACCCTGCCACACCACACCAGACATAACCACTCATACACCACACATACACCACACAACCCTCCCACACCACACCACAACCCCCCCCACACCACCACAATCCCCCACCACCACACGACACCACACCACACCAAGGAGATTAACCTAAGGGGCCTGAAGCTCCTGCATCTAGTAATTCTGATATTGTTTCCAGGTAACTCCACACACACACACACCTCAGGTCACGTCTTTCACAGAAGAGACAACAGAAGGACAGCGAGCGTAACTGAATGGCAAGCCAGAGATGGAGTGAGAAGAAGGGGTGCACAGAGAACAAGATGGAGAGATCATATGATGCAGATCTACCGAGCAAGGACGGAACTGGCTAATAATCAATGGATCAGAGTGGAGAAAGGTGAGAGGGTCCTTATCATGCAGTGGTGTGTCACAGGCTGATAGTGATGATATTGATGGTGATAATGATGTTGATGCTGATGGTGGTGATGCTTTAACCTCTCAACGTATGAGGTTACAGAATGCACAGTGAGGCTGCATAGCCAGGAAATGGAAGAATATGAGTGCATTTAAGTATTTATGTAATGTGATGAATAAGGATGGAAGATTAGAGGATGAAGTGACTGAAATGATACGTCAGGGAAGGAGGGTTGCTTGTTCTCTAAAAAGCAGTGATTAGGAAGAGGGAACTGAGGATGAAAGTATGAAAAAAAAGGGCACTGCATGCTGTGATTCCCACTTTAAAGTATGGAAGTGAAGCTTGGATCTTGCTGGAAGGACACAAGTCAAGAGTGAGAGCGGTGGAAATGAGCTACTTGAAAGGAGCATGTGGAGTTTCATAGAGAGACAGACAGACAAATGGGCAGATGAAGGAGCGTTGTGATGCCGATGTGGATGAGACTGAAAGCCTTAAGAGAAACACTTCGAGATGGTTTGGCCATGTGGAGAGGATGGCGAATAAGAGAATGACTAGAAGAGTGCACATGAGTTAGCTAGAAGGATAGAGGGGGATGGGGAGACCGACGATGAGATGGAGGGAAAGAGAAGAAACATATGACTGGGATACTTGAGCTAAATGGTAGAGGACAGTACATCATGAAGGCGATTTGCTTGTGGTCACCCCTTACGGGATTAAGGCGTCTGGCTATAGATAAACAGATATAGAAAGGTAGGTGATGATGATGATATGATGATGATGATGATGATGAGGAGGAGGAGGAGGAGAATGGTAATGATAATGAGAATGCCGGTGTAAATAATGATGATGATGATGATGATGGTGGTAATGGGGACGACAACTACGATGATGACGATTATGATGATGATGATATTGATGATGATTTTTGTCGGCAGGTGGAAGGACGAAACAGCAGGAACTCGACCATCGGTCCAAGCATCCACGATTCCACATCCACCCATCCATCCATCCATCCGTCCATCCATCCATCCATCTCGCTTGATGTTAACCCTCTCGCACACGATAAGTTTCAGTAAGTCTTCTGGCTCACGATTTTATACGACCAAGCCGCCCGGCCAGGGAGCGCGCGCGGCAAATTTGAGCGAATGAAACACATTCTTGCCTTATTTTCGCCACCCAAAAATCCATGTATTCCCATGAAACCTTTCTCAAGGTAGGCATCGATGTTTGTTCTATCTGATAAACAGGACCAAAACACAGGAAAACACCAGCAAAAAAAGGTATTAGCCCTGGAAGCATGGTCGAGTAAACTGTTTTCACTTCCCAACATCGCCGTTTGAATGTTTTCCATCATACAGGAAAATGATCTAATAAGTTTTTATAGAGAATTTCATCAGCTTTCTAACGAAACAAATCCGGTTGAGATATGATGTATACTTTTCGAGAAAATGGCCAAAAACTGAAAGCCATTTTCGGAAAAAATTCACTGACCTCTGATAGCTAAATTTTCCAAGACACCTTATGTTTTTATTACATAGTAATATGCCCAAATTCACCAGCTTTCCCCATCTCAAAGAAGAACCCCATACGCCTCATAGTTCTCGAGTAAATCGAAAGAAAGTACTAGGCACTCCGTCCGTGATTGACTTTCGTGATGCGCGCACGGCGTACGCAATGTTCCCGCCTACGTAACAACGAATTCTTATCATAAATATTACATAGTTATATATTGTACATACGTAGAATTTACTGCTCTTTATCATGGTTCAAACATGAAATCGATACGTCCAATAGTTTTCGAGTAATTGGCCGACAAAGTGAGAGTATTACTACGAGCGTTAATCAATGGTAACAGCCGCGAAGAGACATTCATTTCCACCGCCTTTTCTCGCACAAAACGTAATATAATGCTTACATTTTGGTATTGATCATACGTAGAATTTAATGGTATAGATCATGGTTGTTACAGAAAATCGATAAGTCTAATAGTTTTCGAGTAATTGGCCGACAAAGTGAGGTTAGTACTCCGAGCGAATGTCACTGATAACAAACGCGAGGGAAAAAAAAAAAAAAAACTCTCCTTTTACCCCCCAAAACGCTACCAAAGGCTTACATTCTGGTATTGATTATACGTAGAATTTAGTGGTATTGATGATGGTTGTAACAGGAAATCGATAAGTCTAATAGTTTTCGAGTAATTGGCCGACAAAATGATGTTATTACTCCGAGCGCTTGTCACACAACAACCGCTAGGAACAAAAACATTTCTCTCGCCTTTTACCCCCCAAAACGCTACCAAAGGCTTACATTCTGGTATTGATCTTACGTAGAATTTAGTGGTATTGATGATGGTTGTAACAGGAAATCGATAAGTCTAATAGTTTTCGAGTAATTGGCCGACAAAGTGAGGTTACTCTTCCGATCGCTACCAACTTTTACACACAGTTTTTTCCTTGCACACCTGCCTGAAGATTATGCTAGCAACTTTTTTCCCCCTATCTGTACAGACTGTTACATCTTCCATGGATGTTTTCCTATTGTTATAACCTACTACACATAAACATAACTCTTCTATAGTTACTGCTGTGGAGATTTACTTTCTTTCATATGTGTAATCTGTAGGAGAAAATGGTTATTTGTCTGAAAGTTGGAGAGGTAATGGTAATAGATTATTATATATATATCAATAAAATTTGCAGAACTCACTTCCTCCAGAGGTGTTGTCCAGTTAGACCAGGGATTTGAAGATGAGGAGTTATGTAGTGTGTGTGTGAGTCAGCTTCTCCCTGAGAGTATGAGGCAACGCTATTTTTAGCACACACCACACTCGTTCACGGAAACTCGCAGCTTGTTTGACGTATATTTCATACAATTCCATACGCATTTACACTATCAGAATCACAATAATTCCAGCCCTAAAACACCGGTAATTCTCCCCTCCCGACTTCAGGTTTGCCCCTTCACAACACTCTGTTTCATGCCGTACGTAACGCTTGCTGGCTCCATAATTTCACCAAGCCATCCACAGTATCTTTCACACAATATATATTTATGCCTTGGCTTCATTTATATACGTATTTCCACTCACGCCATACGGCCTACGGGGGGGGGGGCGGAGTGGCGAAACCCCGCTACACTGACCATGCGTCTATTTAACTTTAGTATCAATTGCTTCTTCATATGCTTTCCAGCTGTCTGAACAGATCAGCAGTAGTTTTATAAACTAAAATAACTCGGTTCTGGTGCTCAGTTTGGTACGTTTATTTTCCTTTTATCAGAACTGGCGCGGCAAATTTTGAGAAAAGTCCCTCAAGTAACTCCTATTATTTTTTTTACTAGGTTTCTAATGATGTCCATAGATCCGTTGTTGCTTTAATAGTTCCCTAGACAACACAGTCTTGGCGCTGTTCTCTGCCACCCTATTATACCATGTCATATACTGTTCTCGCTTGCATGCTCTCTACGCTCGCTCGATTGAACAATAAATCACTGAAGAAAAGGTGGTATAAAGCCCCCTAAGCCGCCACAGTATTATAACCCTCGGTATGCAGTCCGTTCCCTGTGGCCTTGTAACTTTGTGTACCCGAAGCGCTTACAAAATAACTTGAAATAATTTTCCTTTCGTAACTATACTCGTTTCACTCTTACTTGGCCTGAGTTGTTGTTGTTGTTCTTGTTACATCTTAGGCTCCTCTGGATGTGAACCCAGTGTTATGTTGAAGGATTGTCTGTGTTGTGGTAGTGTGGTGCAGGAAGTGAGTGGGTGTGCTGTGGTGTGGGGGTGCCACTTTGCAGTATGAACACAGGGGATTGTATGTGTGTTATATTTTGTGTTAGTATTGTAGCAGGGAAGGTTGGTGTACTCGTGTCTCTGGGTTCGGTAGTGTCTGAAGGGTGTATGTCTGGTGGTGGCACATGAAGGATGCTGTTTGGTAGAAAGTTTTGGCTGGCTGGGGTGTCTGTGTGTTTATGTATGTGTTTGGTAGAGAAAGTTTTGGCTGGCTGGGGTGTCTGTGTGTTTATGTATGTGTTTGGCAGAAAGTTTTGGCTGGCTGGGGTGTTTGTGAGTTTGTGAATGTGTCTGGGAAGTGTAGAGTCGGGTGGAGGAGGGGATATGTTGCAAAGATACTCTGTGTAGTGTTGGGCGGTTGTTCGATTTTGTTTGTGGAGAGGATGATGCAACATAAGGTTACAAAGGTGGGACGGATCTCGAGATGAAGTGATGAACTGTGTGCCTCTCATATTCACTTGGTCTCTGACTGAAATTAGTTATGTTTCTTGGTGTAGGCTGTCAGTACTTGTGGTCTTAGTGTCTTCTGCTATCAAGGTATTGTTTTCTGTTCTTTAAAGCTCCTTCGTGTTTGTGTTGGATATGATTACGGCTCAGCTTGTGCGGCAGTAATTCACGGTTGTTTTAATGTATTACTTATAAGTGGAGGATGGAGTTGGGATGTATATGAGAGAGGGTGTGCATTAGGGGGAGTGATGCATAATGACGGGGGACAGGGTGGCATAGAGGCGACTTGTTTGTGGCCACCTCTTACGGGATTAAGTCGTCTGGCTATAGATAGATGGATAGACAGATAGCTTATAGTTTCCATACAGTTTGCCGAGTAGTAGCGATAGTTATCACTAGAATATGATGGTAGTCACGAATGAGTGCCGTGGAAAGGATGTTGGGCTGTAGTATTGGCTGTTTCTGCTACTGATCTGCGTGACATTCTCATATGCTTTAAATGAAACTCTGTGTCAAGTTAAAGTGAAAGGCGTGTATGTTTGTGTAGCAGGAACAAGAGACAAGGAGGTATTCTGTGGCCTGTTTTCTTTGTGCTTCATACAAGACACAGTAATAGTTATGACGGGGCATTGATGGCAAGTTTGTGAGTCAGCACACACTTACGGCCTCTCATTATACAAGGTGGTCCAAATATTACGCCACCCAGTTCTTGTGTGTTGCGGGCACGGCTCAGTGAACATTACCAGTGTCTACCCTGCATCATTATCTATTTCCCACAACCCTCTTCAGGCTTAGCTTTATAATATAGGCTTTAATTTAGGTCCACTGATTGCATGGTGGAGAATTCCCATAACCTTTTTTATGCTTAGCTGTATATCATTGTATTGTATAATCTTTTATGTCCACGATCACAAGGCTGAGCAGTAATTTGGTGAAGCGATCAGAATGTCTTAGCTCATCACAAAAGCCGTCCCCACAACACACAAGACTGCAGAGCGCAATATACTTATCACCTATATTAAGTCAAAGCCACAGTTTAAAAGGTAATGAAACAAGACAGAAAATTTAAGTTTTCATTATTAATACTTCAGTACAAAATACATTAACAGAGACAGCAATATAAAATATGCATTCAAAAGTAGCATTTGTCCACAGAACATCCTGGACTTGCAAGGCAGATCACACCATCACCACCAGGCTTCTCTCGGCAGGTCAGGGCAGATCACCAGCAGCAGCAGCAAGTAATCTCACGGCTGGGGAAGACACGACACCCTGCCGCCGCCGCCACCACCACCACACCACCAGGCATCTCAGAGTAGGGGAAGACACCACACCACCGTCAGGCTTCTCACGGCAGGGCAGACCAAACTTCAGCAGGGTATGACCAGTGTGGCAAGGAAGCAGCGTCAAGGCAGCAGACTCCAGCACGACCTGTGGACCAGATGTGTATTAGTTCAAATCAGTGTTAGCTTTAGTTATTTAATCTTCTATCTATCTCTATCTATTGCCAGACGCCTCAATCCCGTTTGGGGTGGCCACAAACAAATCGCCTCCAAGTCGCCCTGTCCCCCGCCATTACACTGCCCTGCTCCCAACTCACACCCCCCTCTCTCATATACCTCTCCACCCCATCCCTCCATCTCATCCTCGGCCTCCCCTTCCCTCTTCCCCCATCCACCTCACTCACATACATTCTCTTCGTCAGTCTTTCACCCTCCATCCTCTCCACATGGCCAAACCACCTCAGTGTGTTCTCCTAACGCTTCCTATCACATCCACATCCACACCACAACGCTCCTTTATATCCTCATTCGTCAGCCTGTCTCTCCATGTGACTCCACAGGCTCCTCTTAAATAACTCATATCCACTGCTCTCACTCTTGACTTGTGTCCTTCCAACAACGTCTAAGCTTCACTTGCATGCGTTAGAGTTGGTATCACAATACTGTCATGTTGTAACTTTTTCACTTCCATGCTCACTTCCCTGTTTCTTATCACTCCTTTCAAAGAACCAGCAACCTTTCTTCCCTGGTGTACCCTTTCAAGCACTTCACCCTCCAAACCTCCATCCTTACTCATCACACTACCCAAGTACTTAAACGTACTCACATTTTCCAATTCCTCACCATCCAACCTCGCTGCACATTCACTGACTTCACCTCTCTCAAAGACCATCACATTACTCTTCCCTACATTCACCTTTAGATTCCGTTTCTTACACACTCTCCCAAACTCATCCACCAAGCCTTGCAGCTCTCCTTCGTCTTTACTCAACAACACAGTATCATTTGCAAACAACAGTACAGGGAGTTTCCAAACACTACCCTCTCTCACCAGGGCCACCCCAACATCCACTACCCTACCTTGTATCTCTTTTATTACCCCATCCATGTACAGATTGAACAACCATGGAGACATGACACATCCCTGTTTCAACCCAACCTTCAAAGCGTGGACTCATTAGACTGCTCAGATTCTGTTGGGAATGGCACACAGTTAGAGAATTATATCACCAATATTTTATCCAAATTTCCCATACAGGGTGTTGCATGAAATGTTTGACAAACTTCAGAAAGTTGTTCTTGGGGCAATTTTGAGTTAAGAATTGCTGCATCAACCTGGGCTAATTTCTCGTCTATTATGCTCAGGTTCTGTAGGGAATGGCAGCAGATTAGAGACTGGTATCGCAAAATTTTATCCCCTGCCACCACCACCAGGCCGTTTATTTTTAAATCCCCTTGTAAAACTGTTGAGATATATCGGCAGGACTCAGTGGGTTAGAGCGCTCCGCTCTGACCGAAGGGTCGGAGGATCGAATCCACCCAAGGGTCATTGGTAGACATCAGGAAGGGCATCCGGTCATAAAATGCTACATGCTCCAGTCCAAAGTCCTCTACCCAGGGGCAACGCCTTAGCCCTTCGGGGATACCTGGCGTAAAACCAAATTATTTTTTATTATATATTTATATACGGTAAATAGTGATCCTACTCTGGTACTCTGTATGGAATTTCAGAGAGAGAGATGATGATGCCACTGATTCATGGGGTTATCTTTAATTTAACAAGAAACACTTTACTTACCTCTCTATTCAGTTTGCACGAAAATTAATGTTTAAAAGACTGATAATATATTCACGAAATTTTCTTCTTAAAATTTAATAAGTAAATGTTTAATTTGAAGTGTGACGTCACTGGTGCATTATGGGAGCAACGTTGAGAGATGCTGGAGATGAGTGAAGATTTTATTCTTTACGGTGTTAGTCTACTTCTTATTATGGTAATTCTTATGCCCATGTGTTTATCAGTGTTTGCTGTCATTATCGAGAGGTGTAGTCGGCTGATGTAAGTTGTAATTATTAGCTATAAGAATGATGTACGGCGGTGTGTATCTCCAGGTGACCAAGATGTCCCTTTAAACTCGAGTAAGCAGTGCTACTTAAATCCCCCGATATTCACACCATCTGTTTAGGTTTTAAGGTCGAATGTGATCCTGTACATGGGCAGGCATAGTAGGTTAATTGGCTGGAAAAAATGAGGGGATGTGTGTAAAAACTAGTGGGTAGTTTGTTTACATCGGGGATATAAACTCCGCGAGTCCCTTTAACTCTTGCAATCCCTGTGATGCCCTTTTCAGTTTATTCATAGTGCCAGAAGGCAATTTTATTCAACTTATGCAAAGGCTCTGCTATTGCAGGAGTTCAGTGAGGCTGTGCCTAACCCCTACACTTCCAGAAGTCTATACAAAGCTAAATATAATCATGAGATGGCATGAAAAAAAAAAAAAATCCCTGCTCTGTGAGTTAAACTAGTGAAGACTGAAGGTATTAACATGTGTAGGAGAGACACTGGATAAAACCTGATTGGAGATATAGTATATTGAACTGGAAGGACTGCATACCTTACATCCTTCATTAACCATTGCTGCTACCTTTAAATAAGAATTATCATACTGGAGGTAATTACTATAGCAGCCTTCATTAACATATTACTGTACTGTAATTAGGAGAGAGGTTTCATAAGTTGATTGGAAGTCAGGAGACAGCAGGAATATACCATTACTGTTGAGGGGGATGAATTTGTGTGTAGGCTATGATATAGGAAGCATATCTCAGAATATGGATGTACAAGGTTAATCATATCTTGTATAGTACTTACACTTTCAGATTTGATAGCTTTTCCTTTTGTAATCTTTACTGAATGATGCAATCAGTTCATGATTACACATTATATAATCTCAGACTTCATCTGTGTCATTGTAGTTGGCTCACCTTGACAAATTTTAGTCCTTCTGCTGCTTAGTTCCTGTATCTAAGTGGCAGAATAAGACAGTATTATGGTTTTGCATCCTCCCCATAGATCTTCATTGTGATTTGCATGATAATCTAGTCTTTATCTCTAGAAACAGCTCAGCATTCAAGGTGGAGAGATGCCAGGTATTTGTCAGTTTAGGGTGGACATGTAGTCTATATGGTTTGTCTTTATTGTTTTATGTATTCATTATTATTATTATTTTTTACTGTGGATCAAATTTAGCGATTCATCTCTTCCGTTTATAAATCGGTACAACAGATAGGCTTTCATTCTCAGAGTATGACCACTGAGTACTGTACTGTCTTCCTGTGCAGTGTATATTTTGTCATTTGTACTCTCATTATAAGTTTCATTAAAGAATTTGTATCATATGTTTAGTTTCTGTGTCACTCAGTGTGTTAAGTTTATGTAATATATGGTTAATCGTTTAAGTCCTGCCGTTCGCTAGCAGTCTAAGTTGCAGTTTTTACTTTCTCCCTTTATATAAGTAGCAACTGCTCTATATTCTTTCCATAGCACTTGTTCATGATTAGCATTAAACTGCAGGCTTAGGTATTCCAAGTAGCTCAGGAAATTTCGAGATATCTCCACCTAAAGCGACATTAATAGGTACATAATTTAGTTGAGTCTGTGCATGTTGTTCAATTTCCCATTTTTTGTAAACATGTAAAGAAATAAAATACAGTAGAAGTTTTAGCCGCTATCCTTGTGGGGCCGCGGTAGCATGGTCAGCATGGTGCTGGCCTGCTGATCAGGAAGACCCGGGTTCAAGTCCCGGTGTGATAGAGGTTTCTTTAAAATGTGGCTGAGGGAAGTTTGCGTAGCAGGCTTTCCTTAAAACCACAAGACCCCCATACTTACACTTCAGCTCACATACACCAAGACACTTACACACACTACTACACACATCAAGACGCGCACACACATAAGACACGTACACAGCCACCTTCACACAGTAGACACACCGCACACACACACGACACGTACACAGCCACCTTCACACAGTAGACACACAAGACACGTACACAGCCACCTTCACACAGTAGACACACCACACACACACACACAAGACACGTACACAGCCACCTTCACACAGTAGACACACCGTACACACACACAAGACACGTACACAGCCACCTTCACACAGTAGACACACCACACACACACACACACAGAGGGTGAGACAGACACACCACAGACAGACAGAGAGGGGTATAAACAAAACACAGGGAGTGAGAGAGGAGGGGGTTTTATTAAAAAGTCCTATTTTGGTATACCTCCTGTGGCAAAATTGATATAGCCCCCCCTTTAATATTTTTTGGATATTTTCATTTAGTGCCCCCCAGGCCCCAGACCCACTCGGCTGAACCAAATTGTCTGGCGTCAGCTGGAACATGATGCTAGAGTTATGTCGGTCGTGAGGGGGTTAATGGTGACAGTGTAGTAACTGTCAGGCTCCTATGACTCACTCAGCCGAACAAAATCGTCTGTCAGCTGGAATGGAATACTAGAGTTGTCCCAAGCACTAGAGGGTTAAGAATCTTAACCCCCTGGGGGGTTAAGATTCTTAACCCTCTGGTGCTTGGGACAACTCTAGTACCCCATTTCAGCTGACTCAGACGATTTTATTCGACTGAGTGAGTCATAGGAGCCTGACAGTGTCAATACCGTCACCAGTAACCCCATCACGACCGACATAACTCTAGCATCATGTTCCAGCTGACGCCAGACAATTTGGTTCAGCCGAGACAGGATCCTAGGATCCTGAGAGACACTATAACAGCGGTTCCCAACCTGGGAGCCATGGCCCCCAAGGGGGCCATGGGACATTGACTGGGGGGCCATGGGCCTTATTGGTAATATAAGATATTATAAGTTATTTGGTCTGGGTAAAACCTGACAGAAATAAAGTATGAAATATACCTTACTGTGCTGGTTTAGCCTTAAGTATATTGGGGTAATTACCGTTTTCTGCACAATGTCAAATATTAAAAATATATAAATATACGATCTGAGTTATATAGGGGCCATGGAGCTTCTCATAATTTTCTCGGGGGGCCACAGGACCAAAAAGGTTGGGAACCACTGCACTATAACATCACAAACAAAATACAAAATGCCTTCCCTCCATCCTGAACGTACTATAATTCATTTACATTAAGTAAGCTCGTATTTTCGTATTTTTGCAGCTTATTTCATGTATCTTAGTTAAAAGAAAAAAATACTACGAGCCGGTGAATAAAACCAACACATGTAGACGAAGACTATAATTACCAAACAGTTTCGGTGGACACTGCCACCATCTTCAGTAGTCAAGATAGTGAGAGGGAGTGACATACTGACACTACAAGAGTTCCTTTTTATGCGTGTGTGTGTGTGGATGGGTGGGGTAAAGGTGAGGTGGGGTGGGGTAGATTGTAAGCGCGGGGATTAACCCAAGGGGGATTTTGGGGGGACATTACCGGACAGGTCAGGTGTAATTCCTATCTGACCTTACGTTTCTTCCTGCTAAGACACAGGTAAGGTCAGATTGGAATTACACCTGACCTGTCCGGTAATGTCCCCCCCAAAATCCCCCTTGGGTTAATCCCCGCTTACAATCTACCCCACCCCACCTCACCTTTACCCCACCCTTTCACACACACACAGGCATAAAAAGGAACCCTTGTATAATCAGTATGTCACTCCCTCTCACTGTCTTGACCACTGAAGATGGTGGCAGTGTCCACCGAAACTGTTTGGTAATTATATTCTTCGTCTACAAGTGTGGGTTTTATTCACCGTCTTTGATTATCACGCAAGAGTGATTCATCCAGCCAATACTACGAGCTCTGTATCTTTTCATAGCCCTTCTTCGTGACTAGCATCGTATTCTAGTTATCTATAGTTACATCTGAGCATTCAAGTTGGAGGGATCACAACTTTAAGCAATTACAGTAAACAAACAAACAAAAACCAAGTGTCGTCCTCTTGACCTCTCGTCTTCGCAGGAATGCAGCGGTGGCGCCATCTTGTGCGTGGAATGCGTGAAGTGCAGGCTCTTGAGTGGAAGGAGCACGGAGCCACGGGAGACTTAATAATATTCGCTAGTCAGCCAGTCTAGAAGCCTGGGACATTTGCCTGAAATAATAATAATAATAATAGTAATAACAACAAAACCACTCATATACATAATTCAATATCTTAGCCACTCGATCTGTCCATTCCGCTCCTTCAGTACGAGACGCATTTCTGTAAGCTATTTTTTCTAACATGGGAGGTTCGATACGTTTGATTAAGCCTATCCATAAGACTCCTAAAGCTGAGTAAATGCCTCTGAAAGTTGCAAAATATAAAATATAAAACGTCTATATGATATAAAAACCTTTGTTCACCTCCGGGACTCGATCTGTGTTAGATAAGACTGGTTTGGTTAAGGTACGGTAGGGATGCGATTGTTGTGGCAGGGTGGGGTAGCGTTGGGTCGGTTATGGCCAGGTGGGGTAAGGTTGGGTTAGTTTTGGCAAGACGGCGTAGGATTGGGCCGGTTTTGGCAGGGTAGGGTAGGACTGGGTCGGTTTTGGCAGGGTGAGGTTAGATTGGGCTGATTATGCCGAGGTAGGGTAGGGATGGGTCGGTTATGGCAGGGTTGAATAGAGGTGGGTCGATTAGGGCAGGCGAGGGTAAGCATGGGTAGGTTATGGTTGCGTTGGGGAGGGTAGGGTAGGTTATGGCAGGGTAAGATAGGGCTGGGTGGTGGTGGGCTGGGTAGGGTAGGGCTGGGTAGGGTAGTGTAGGGCTGGGTAGGGTAGGGTAGGCTGAATCAGGGTAGTGTAGGGTACAGAAGAGAGGTGGGTATAACTGCCGTTTAGTTCCGTCATATCCAACGCCTATTTCACTCAGTTATACTACACTGTCTCATCAAATTTGGGGCGATCTTCTCTACGATTTTTGTTCTTCCCCGCTTAGTTCAGTCCTTTAGTTCATTCATGACCCTTGGCTTTCCTTTTTATTTATTTTTTTTTTTTGTGGTGGAGCGCAGGTGCACAAGGCTAGACCACCATTAGTCCAGAATATTAAAGGGTAGGCCACCAAGCTACGCCCTGGTAACGTCTACACGTCAAAACATCTGTCCACCTCTGGGACTTGAACTGCGGAGCGCTGGACGCGGAGCTCTCGGTTTGCGGATGTCACTTTTACTCTTTGCTAGCTTCTGACGATATCCTACAGCTTCAGAAAACCCTCTTAGGATGACGGGACAGAATCATGTAACCCTTCAGACAAAGAACGATTTATTTACTTTGTCCTAGCTGACCGCACGATTTTATTCAACTTAGGAGATCCCCTGACAGAGAAGGGGTTGATGCTGGCTGTATCTAACCCCTCAAATTGAAAATTCCTCTCCTGTAGAGCTGAAGAGAATCATCCGAAGGTAGAGAGAAGAAAACAGGAAAAGTAATGTAGTGGTGAAAGGGCTGTACAGGGGAGGGTAGGTTAAAGTAGGGTAGAGTTGGGTCGGCAATGGCAGGGTAGGGTAGGGTAGGCTGAGGTAGGCTAGTGTAGGGTTGAGAAGAGTAGGGTAGGGTAAATTGAACTGAATAAGTATATACAATAAAATCTGGCGATACAACAACCAGGGTCATATGCCTCCGGATGACAACGAGAATAAAAGCACTCGAAAAGATGAAATACACACACACACACGCACACATACACATACACACACACACACACACATACACACACACACACACACACACAAAATACAATTCATAATTAAAACAAGAAAAACACTAAATCATTAAGAACACTAAAACCACTGTATACTAAATTTTACACGGTGCAGTGCAGCTGCCTACAATTCAAGCAAAGGTTTCCCCTCCACCACAAACAAGCATCCTCTCCAAGTACCAACAGGAAGACTACAATCCCTCTCCTACCTGGTGCTCAGAGAGTGTAACGATGGCGCAATTCCCCAACAGTGGACACCATCAAGCAAAAGCCGAAGAGTCAGGGGGACGGAAGCATTCCACACAGAAAGTAGGGGGAGAGTCCTCCATTAAAAATCAACATGAGAGAACCAGGAAATGGCCCATTCGGAGCCAGCATAAAGCCGTTCTCCCACCTGCATTCAGACCTCGGCAAATGAAGGGGCCCGTTTACCCACAAATATCACACATTTTGTTGGTCCCCCACCGCATCCCACCTACTTCTGCCAGTGGGAGCAAACAGTGAGTGGTTAGATGAATATCACTGAGCGAGTGCAGGGGAGAGGTGAGGATGGACGAGAGGCAGCAGCCTTTGCCAGAGCGTCAGCATGCTCATTGCCCACAACGGTACAAAACCACAAAAGCAGTCCCTAGCAAGCACAGCCATTCTAAAACACTGTAGACAACAAAAGAGGATTGGACGGGGAAACACAAAATGGAGATCGGCAGAGTCGCTAAAAACTGTATAACAAACAGGAGGGAAGCTAAATATCAATTTGATCTGCGAGTAAAATAGCAGTAAGTTCTGCGATAAAAGTAGATACGATGGGGGAAGACTCCTACCACGAATGAAATCGGGAAATATAACACCTTAAGCCTGTCCCCTCACGGGATTTCAATCCATCAGTACATACGAGAATCGAGACACTGTGAGAGGAAGCATAAATTCTAAAAAATAGCAAAGAGCCGCCTGTGAGGAATGAAAGGCCCCTCTCTCAGGAAAGTAAAACACACGGTTGCACCCCTGAGAGGAGCCAGGGAGCCAATCCTTGGTACACGCACAGGACAAACAAGAAAAGGTTGGAACATCCACATCCCCCCCATGGCAGCCTTCACCCTTGTACCCAAAAGGATGTGGATAGCGAGGATACGGCGAGGCAGACACTCCCTCCGGAAACAGAGCCAACAAAATCTTCCTGAACTTTAGCAAAAGACGGCATGACACTAAGGACACTAGTTTGAGGCACTCCCTCCTCTTGAGGATATGAGGGAAACAAGGTGGCACCAATACGGAAAAATTCCATAATCAGTAAAGGCAACCTACCACGCAAACCAAGATGGTGACCTGCAATACCTGGCTTGTGAAACGGTAGGACAACAGCCCCCCGCCAAGAAGCAGGAGTGGACGAATCTCTCCAAATTCTATTTATAAGCCTGAGGAGGAAGGACACTGCTTCATCATCCAGGTACCTCAGCACTGCATGGGGAATATTATCGACTCCGGAGAAGTGTCATGACAGGGAAAGGGTAGACCAAAGTTTACAACAAGACAAAGGGATGTTGTAAGTCTCTCCGCCCCCAGAACGGATGTCCAACACCTTAATCTACTCCACCTCCCTAAGCCTGGCAAAAACCGAAGAACGACTATCTCTACAGGAGACCTCAGCGGTAGGATAGGGTAGGGAACGCTAGGGCAGGGTAGGCTGGGGTAGGGTAGTGTAGGGCACAGAAAAGTAGGTTAGGATGGGTTGGTTTAGGCTAAAGTAGGACAGAATAGGAGAGGGGTAAAATGTGCCTAGTCCAGGAACGAAAAATATATCAGTTATCCATGTAACTAGCGTTTTCTATTTCGGTAGATTATTTTCTTGTCTGCCTAAAGTATCGTGATGTACGAACAATGAGATTAGATATCGAAACTGTAAGATGCGAATTAGTTACGAAGACGGTATTTTGTTTTGGCTAACGTTACATCGATACGTTCAGCTAAGAGCAACTCGGCAGAACTGAACAGTATATGACGTGCTAGATGAACGCTGTGACCAGTAAATAAATATATATGTATATATACTTCAGCATACAGTAAGCGATTTTATGTTAGCTGAAGAGAATCAACATCCCTTCCACAGAACTTCATTATTAGCGCCATGATGATGATCTGTTACAGCTCAACATTCAAGATGGCAAGTCTACGCCTAGATAAAATGACCTGAGTATAGCTGACGCCTAGTGATGTAGTGGGTGAAGGCACTGCGGCAGGATGGGGCCAGTCAGGGCTTAGATCTGAGGCACAGTTGAGGTTTGCTGATTACATTGCCATTCAGGATGCTGGCCAGCCTTCCCCTAACCCCACTGTGGCAGGGAATAAATATACTGTATGCGATGTATCTTATGGACATCCAGCTGATTTCAAGTACTGTGTTTTGGTGGCAAAGCTGGCCTGCAATGCTATATATATATATATATATATATATATATATATATATATATATATATATATATGCCTGTCACCCCTTATAACAATACTTAAGACTGAAAATCATTGAGGATCAGCTAAGTTAAACTACTGCTTTCTCAAAACAAAAGGTGTCAGTCAGAAAGGTAGTCCCACAAGAGGTGAGGCGAGGTGTTAATGAGAGGTATTCCCGGGGGTGGGGTGGGGTGGGGTGGGGTGGAGGCAGGTGTGAGGTAAGGTGTGAGGCTGAACCCCATGTGATTATAGTGCTCCAGGCTGTCTATTAATATCTATATTTATTTATCTATCTAGCTATTTTTAAACCTATCTATCTATCCATCTACCTATCCATGTCTACCTATCTGTCTATATATCTATCTGTAGTTCTATAACATTTTCTCCTTCTCTCTCTCCCCCACAATCTCTCCCCACTTCCCTTCCCTAGCTTCCTCCCCACCTCTACCTCCCATTTTGTCTTCCACTCCCTCCACTTCACCTCTCTCCCCCCCTCCCTCTCTATCCCTCCTTCCTTCTCAACTACCCCTTCCAAACACCCCCAGGGCCTCCCCCCACCCAACACCCCAGGGGAGGAAGACCGCCCCTGAGATTTACCTGATAACCCACGTGTACCTTGCCTACCTCACCTGTTTTACCTGTGTGTGTGTGTGTGTGTGTGTGTGTGTGTGTGTGTGTGTGTGTGTGTGTGTGTGTGTGTGTGTGTGAAGAAAATGTATGTGTAATTCATCATATGTACACTATTACAATATGCCTGTGTGTACGCCTTTGTGTGTATACGTGTGCGTCTACAAATATGTGCGAATATCCTAAACAAAAATAATATTCCCTTGTGAGTTGCCAAAATAATATTACTACAACAATATCAACGTTAATTTACAGTAATGGGATTTATGGAGAAACAAACCCGCTACATAAATACATAAAGCGCTACATACATTTACAAATCTAGCTGAAAGACTTAAACGCATTATTATTATTATTGTTATTATTATTATTATTATTATTAAAGTATTTGTTTAGATTTTACTGCTTAATTCTCTGTCTGTCTGTCTGTCTGTCTCTCTCTCTCTCTCTCTCTCTCTCTCTTCCTGATAACCCACGTTCACCTGTGGCTTCGTCAGCAGGTTAAAGTCTTTTGCTTCCTCTCTCTCTCTCTCTCTCTCTCTCTCTCTCTCTCTCTCACACACACACACACACACACACACACACACACAGATGAGGCCCCAGATAAGGTCCACCACTTCACACTCATTGTTTGTTTTCACGTCCACACCAATGACCTTCTCTCTCTCTCTCTCCCTCTCTCTCTCTCTCTCTCTCTCTCTCTCTCTCTCTCTCTCTGTTAACCCAGTATTTCTTTTATCTGTTTCTCTGAATTGGTCATGTTCTCTCTCTCTCTCTCTCTCTCTCTCTCTCTCTCTCTCTCTCTCTCTCTCTCTCAAAACTTTACAATCTCAACACCTTCAGTCTTTTCACCTCCAAGTAATTTGTCTTCCCTAGGGTCATTTTCGCTTCACCCCCCCTATAAATCTTGCCCTCCTACAGCGTCCCCTTCAGCGTCTCAGGCGGAACAAAGGTCAGGGGAGGCGTAACAAAGGTCAAATGAGGTCTTATCTACGTTTAAACTCCGGGATTAGGACAGTGGGGGTGGTGGTGGTCGGGTCTAAAGTAATAATGAAATAGATCATCTAAAGTAATAATGAAACTTTATCTAGCATTAGTAAGGCCACATTTAGACTACGCAGTACAATTTTGGTGTCCTTACTATAGAATGGATATTAATTCGTTAGAAAATGTACAGAGAAGAATGACTAAAATGATACATGACGTCCGGAACCTGTCATATGAAGACAGACTGAAAAGACTAAGTCTGCATTCGCTAGAGAGGCGTAGAGTAAGGGGAGACTTAATTGAGGTGTTTAAGTGGATGAAGGGTATAAATAAGGGAGATATTAGCAAGGTACTTAAAGTGAGCATACAGGATAGAACTAGAAATAATGGTTTCAAACTAGAAAAATTCCGTTTCAGTAAGGAAATAGGTAGAAATTGGTTTGGTAATAGAGTAGTAGACGAATGGAATAAGCTACCTAGTAAAGTAGTTGCTGCCTCTTCCATTGAGAGTTTCAAGCATAGGCTAGATAAGCATATGACAAATAAGGGGTGGATATAGAATAAAGAAAATCTTATAACCAATACTAATTCAAAAAATTTTCTTTTCAGGTTACACTATGATAGTCTCTATTCTCCTTTCACACTTTCCTGTAAAATGTCCACGCCAGTTTTTCTATACGGCGTGGTGTTCTTTCTGACTTTTTCCTGCCGGCTTCGGCTGGAGGGTTTGGAGGGCGGGGGAGAGCCTTCTTCTTTGCTCTCCTTATCTCATTCTAGTAGTTCAGTTACTCTTCTAGGAGCTGCCTAGCATGGGCCAACCGGCCTACTGCAGTTATCCTCTCTTCTTATGTTCTTATGTGAATGCTAAATGGTTCACGGTACTTGTCTCTCTCTCTCTCTCTCTCTCTCTCTCTCTCTCTCTCTCTGATGGTTTAGGCCTGTCACCCATTTTTCTTTACATCTCAGGTACACAAAAGGAAAATAGAGTCTGTGTAACATTCCTTTCATTTCTGGGTACTGACCGGGTGGGGGTGGGATTAGGGAGGTGGGGGAGGGATTAGCACGGTGGGGGGAGGGAAGGAGAGGAGGAGGAAGTGGAGGGAAGGTGGGGTAGTGGAGGGAAGGAGGCAAAATGGAGGGATGGTGAAATGGAAGGGTGTGAGAGAGAAGGGTAGGTGAGAAAGGGAGGTTTGGGAGGAGGTGAAAGGAAGAAAAAGAAAGAAATGGAGAATGGAATAATGAGAGAGAGAGAGAGAGAGAGAGAGAGAGAGAGAGAGAGAGAGAGAGAGAGAGAGAGAGAGATTATGGAGACGAATGAGAACAGCAAACCAAATTACCGAAGGAAGAAAGGATGGATGAAAGAGGGAGACGAAAAGAAAAGAAAAGAATGAAGAGAAAGGAAGGAAGGAGAAAGTGAAGGAGAGAGAGAGGCCAAGGAGGAGGAGGAGAGAGATTAAGACAACAAGAGGGATTAAGGGAGGGAGAGGGAGGTATGGAGGAGGGAGAGGGGGAGGGAAGAGAGGAGGGAAAAAAAATTAAGAAATAGCCAGAGTATAAACGAAGAAGGAAGAAGTGAGAAACAATGAAGAAAGGTAGATTAATAGACAAATAGTTATACACAGATAGATAGATAGATAGATATATGGACTGACTGAGAGAGAGAGAGAGAGAGAGAGAGAGAGAGAGAGAGAGAGAGAGACGAAAGAACAATCCATCTTATACCAAAAAATCCAAATTGCATCTCTCTCTCTCTCTCTCTCTCTCTCTCTCTCTCTCTCTCTCTCTCTCTCTCAATACCGCAAAGGAGGAGGTTGAACTGTTTGCTCGACATGTGAGTTTTATTGCGGGTTGAAGGATATTGACGAGTTTGTGTGTGTGTGTGTGTGTGTGTGTGTGTGTGTGTGTGTGGCTGATCTGATGGATGGTGAAGAGATGGAAGGCTGGATGGTTATGTAAGGACTGATGCATTAGAGAAACCGCAGATGCAGACAGAGATCGAGTTGGTTTATGTCTGTATGTTTATGTATGTATGTATGGATAGATGGAATAGAAAAATATTTACTAGTCAATTTTCCACCTGATTTTTACCTGTGTGTACGTATGGATGTATACACGTATTTATATGCATGTATGTGTGTACATAAGAACATAAGAAGAGAGGATAACTGCAGTAGGCCGGTTGGCCCATGCTAGGCAGCTCCTAGAAGAGTAACTGAACTACTAGAATGAGATAAGGATAGCAAAGAAGAAGGCTCTTTTTTCTATATCCACCCCTTATTAGTCATATGCTTATCTAGCCTATGCTTGAAACTCTCAATGGAAGAGGCAGCAACCACTCCACTAGGTAGCCTACTCCACTCGTCCACCACTCCATTAGCAAACCAACCTCTACCTATTTCCCCACCGAAACGGAACCTGTCTAGCTTGAAACCACCATTTCCAGTTCCATCCTGTATGCTCACCTCAAGCACCCTGCCGACATCTCCCCTATTTACACCCTTCATCCACTCAAACACCTCAATCAAGTCCCCCCCCCCCACACTCCTGGGGGGCGATTCCACAGTAGTTTCCTCAGTCCGCCCCCACATGACAGGTTCCGGACGTCATGCATCATTCCTGTCACTCCTCTCTGCACATTTTCCAACGAATCAACATCCACTCCACAGCAAGGACACCAAAACTGCACTGCGCAGTCCAAATGTGGCCCTACTAATGCTAGTTAAGAACAGGGTAGAGACTGGTTTTGCAATAGAGTAGTAGATGAATGGAATAAGCTACCTAGTAAAGTAGTTGCTGCCTCTTCCATTGAGAGTTTCAAGCATAGGCTAGATGAGCATATGACAAATAAGGGGTGGGTATAGAAAAAAATCTCATAACCAGTACTAATTCATTCGTTTCCCTTCTCAGGTTACACTATAATAGTCTCTATTCTCCTTTCACACTTTCCTATAAACAGTCCACGCCAGTTTTTCTATACTGCGTGGTGTTCTTTCTGACTTTTTCCTGCCGGCTTCGGCTGGAGGGTCTTGGAGGGCGAGGGAGAGCCTTCTTCTTTGCTATCCTTATCTCATTCTAGTAGTTCAGTTACTCTTCTAGGAGCTGCCTAGCATGGGCCAACCGGCCTACTGCAGTTGTCCTCTCTTATGTTAATCTCCAGCACAACTTCCTACCAACAACTCTGAGAGAGAGAGAGAGAGAGAGAGAGAGAGAGAGAGAGAGAGAGAGAGAGAGAGAGAGAGAGAGATTCTGCACATTTATAGCCTCGTTTTTTGGAGAGGAAGACGAGAAAGAAAACTCTCTCTCTCTCTCTCTCTCTCTCTCTCTCTCTCTCTCTCTCTCTCTCTCTCATTATTTCTGTCTTGTCATTCTATCTTTTAGCATTGTGTTTGCCTCCTCCCCCTCTCTCTCTCTCTCTCTCTCTCTCTCTCTCTCTCTCTCTCTCTCTCTCTCTCTCTCTCTCTCTCCTTCATATCATACATCTCCACATGTCTCCACTTTGGCACTAAGACCCACCGTCCATACTGAATACACAAAGGAGTACAAAGGAAAGCAAACAGCAACAGACCTTATCGTCCTTTCGAGGCTGTTTGTTACAGAATAGACTATGACTACGAGATCTAACTCTACATGCTGAAGGGTAAAGATAGTAAAGCAAGAAGGTTCACCCCGCCTCCAAACCCTCCAGTTAAAACTGGCAGGAAAAAGTGAGAAAAACCACCAAGTAGCATGGAATAACTGATATGGAAATTTCATAGGAAAGACTGAAAAGGAAAAGTTACATCTATAATACTGTATCAATTTCATCTATAAGGTACCACGCTAGGGCTGTCTCATACAGGACCGGTGTATTGGTATTAGCGGGGGTATTTTACTGTTAGGAAGCTTCCTAACACCTCTTCCTGACCGATTTATTTCTGCTTCTGCTCCGTTACTATATTCTACTCATGCAATCGATGACGATATGAAGACATAGGAAGCCAACCAGGGGATAGTAATGAGTCGTTTGGAGAATAAATCGGTAAGGAGGAGGGAAAAACACTGTTGGGAGGAGACTGGTATGTAGGGAGAGTACGGTTTCTATAGGGTCACACACACACACACACACACACACACACACACACACACACACACACACACACACACACACACACACACACACACACACACACACACACAACCCCTACCCCGTCGCTCCGGAGGGCGTACATGCATGCATTCAGACATATTTATACATACAGTGTATACATGCATCATATATATATATATATATATATATATATATATATATATGTGTGTGTGTGTGTGTGTGTGTGTGTGTGTGTGTGTGTGTGTGCAATTATTATCATAACAAATGGCATGCTCTGAATTGGAAAGTAAAGATGAGGAGAATTGGCGAAAATGGTGGCAGAAGGGAGTAGGCAAGTATGAAGGTGGACGTTAATTGGCCCGCAGGGAAATAATGACAGTTCCACATGCTGACGTCTCGAGAGGATTTCCTGCAGTTGTTTCCTCTAAATATGTTCCAGTGTTTTAATTTGTAATGCTTATATCACAGTAAAGGCATACTTTGCACTGACATTATTATTCACTGCTACAGATTATTGAGAGAGAGAGAGAGAGAGAGAGAGAGAGAGATGGGGGGACAAGTGGTCACTCCTCACCTCTCTCTCTCTCTCTCTCGTATGCAGATCCAAAATCAGGAGGAGTCGCCTCTCATGGGCCAACCAGCCTACTGCAGTTGTTTTCTTTAAATATATTCCTAAGTTTTATTTTGCAATACTTATATCACAATAATAAAGGCATACTTTGCACTGACATTACTATTCACTCCTACAGAATCTTGAAAAACAGAGAGAGAGAGAGAGAGAGAGAGAGAGAGAGAGAGAGAGAGCAGCTGCGTATACGAAGAATGAAGACGAGCTTCTCATTGTGTGTGTGTGTGTGTGTGTGTGTGTGATAGCAGAGTAGCCGTAGGGAAGAGGGAGGGATGGGTTGTGATAAAAAAATGTAGGGAGTTGCTTGTGTCAAGGATGCGCACACACACACACACACACACACACACACACACACACACACACACACGGTTCAAGGTCGGCGGATTAGCGAACTGGTGTGTATGGGGGCAGGGAAGGGGGTATGGGGAGTGCAGCCTGGCAGGTGCTATGAAGAGAGGGTGAACGAAGAGTGACGGACAAGCCGGGGGAAAAGAGAAAATATGACATTTGCCCCGCCTCACCTGTCCAGGTTTCTCTGTCCATGACAAGGGCGTAGAGGAACGATGAAAGAAGAGAGAGAGTTGAAAATAGAGAATGCTTACTAGGTTAATGGAGGAGGAGGAGAGGAGAGAGATAAGCAAGGAGGAGGAGGTTGGAGCTGACTGAAACAAGAAAAAAAGACGATAAAGAGATTAAAAAAATAGAACGAAATGATGCAAAAAATTTAGGTTCTGCAATTCCTCTCATGCCTTCGTCACTGTGCCGTTGTTTATCGTTCAGTGTCTTTATTTGTTTCACCCCCCCTCTCTCTCTCTCTCTCTCTCTCTCTCTCTCTCCTCCCCCATAACCCTCTCTCCCCTTCCTTTCTCTCTCTCTAATCGCTTCCCCACTTTACACCTCAATCAATTTTCTCACCACCCTTCTCTTTTCTTCTTTTCTCCTCTCTTTCTCTTCTCTCCTCCCACTTTCGTGTCTCTTCTTTCCTCTCTTCTCTCCTTTCCTCTCCTCTCTCCTTTCCCTCCTTTTTTCCCTTTATCTTTTCTTTCACGTTTTTCTCTTTTCTTTCTCACTTCTCTTTCTCTCCCTTCTTTCCCTTTTCCCCGTGTATTTCTTTCCCTCTTCTTCTCTTTTCGACATCTCCTTACACTTCCTCTTTCTTATGTCGTCTGTGTTCTTTCCTGTATCCTACCTCCTTTCCCCCTTTCATCTCCTCTTTTTTCCCTTTTGCTTTCTTTTCCTTCCCTTTCCTGTTGTTTCTCTTTCTCTCTCCCCTCTCTCTCATGTATCCCTCTCTGTTCCATTCTCTTTTCCATATACCCCTTAACTTCATCTTTTCTTTCTCCTCTCTGCTCCTTTCCACATTCTTCCTTCCACCTTCCTTGCATTCTTCTCTTTATGTACTCTTTCCTCTATAATTCCTCCTCCTCCTCTTCCTCTACCCTCCCTCATCCACACACACACACACACACGCACACACACACACGTAGGCGCCCCAAAAGTACGGGACGGTACTGAAGGGAAGTACGGTACGGTATGGTATTTTTTCACCAGTAAGAACGGTGCCAAATTACGGTACGACATTTCTTTAAGTACGGTACGGTAC
>NW_027644644.1:147500-170000 GCF_032717465.1 Coenobita brevimanus | reverse complement strand
TGCTGGAGAGGAGGGTCTTGGCCTCGTGGCTTCGATAAGACCGCGTGGCTCTGATGCCTGGTCACACAAACGTCCCTCAGTTGCCACCCTATTCCCCAAAAGAGTAATGGTGGACTGTAGCAGAAGGGTAACTTTAGCCAGGTGTTTACTGGGTTCACATTTCAGATGAACTTGAGGCTGTATCAGCTACCAGTACTACTAAGATTTCTCACTGCACGTGGGAGGAAGCCAGTCACATCAGGACATATGGAAGTGAAAAATGGCTGACGAAGAAAGGGAAACGAATGAATTAATGAGAGAAGAATAAGAGATGAAGGAATGAATGAGGGAGAGATGAAAGTGAATGAATAGATATGAAAAATAAAAAGGAGCAGGTAAAAGACAAGTCATAAAGAATTGTCAACACCGTCAGCCTCACTTTGTCAAACACCAAGTTTTCCTGCTTAGGTTCTTGATTTTACTCCCATCTTCAGCTTTATGTTAGGCTTTCCTCTCTCGTCTGCCTCTTGTTTTGCTGATTCTATTGTACACTCACGATCATTACTTTCTGCTCAGGGGTGCCCCCTTCCTACCCCTATATACCCAGGGAAGACGACGGGAGGGGGGGACGGAACGAGCTCCACCCGCCTCTACCCCAGCACCCCACCCTCCCCGATACCCCTACCCCACCCAACCCCACACTCGTCATTCTTAACTGGCAGTTACATCTCAAGCTAACCTCATACTTTACACTGATAGTCACATTACTAATACACAAACATAAAACACTAGGATAGGTCAAAAGTATATATTAGAACTATGAACACGCTGCAGCAAGAAATTAATGCATTCAAAAGTTGACATTAAACAAAAACGTTAACCACGGCCATCCCAGGCCTTGTGCCTCGGGTGCGTACGTGCGTGTGTGTGCTGTGTGCGTGTGTGCGGGCGTGTGTGTGTGTGTGTGTGTGTGTGTGTGTGTGTGTGTGTGTGTGTGTGTGTGTGTGTGTGTGTGTGTGTGTGTGTGTGTGTGTGTGTGCGTGCGTGCGCGCGCACCAAACACACGAGGCCTGAGTTGGCCAATGTTAACGTGTTTGTTTTACCGTCACCATCATAAAGCATTGTGTTCTTGCTGCGGCGTGTTGATGGTTATATTATATACTTGTAACACGTCCCAGTGTTTTATGTTTGTATCAGCAGTGGCACCAAGAATGTTAAGCAGGAAATCAGCTTCAGATGTAACTGCGAGTTAAGAATGACGGGTGGGGGATGGGTGGGTAGGGGTATGGGGGGGTTGGGGTGGAGGTCGTTTCGTCCCCCTCTACCCTCTTACCTGGGTATACAGCAGTAGGAAGGGGGCATCCCTGGCCAGAAATTAGTCATCGTCAGTGTATATATATTTCCTCCTCTGTCATTTTTTTTCATTGTACATTTCTTGCCTTCTTTGTCATTTTTTTTTTTTCAGATTTTACTGTGTATTCCTTGCCTCTTTTGTCACCTTTTCCTTTTTCTTTTTTTTTAATGTATATTATTTTTAACACCACCTGCCTACCTGTCAGCCTGCCAGCCAACTAGATTGCTTTCTTGCCTGCATACTATATATTCCTATATGTTTTGCCTGGCGCTGATGAGAAGCCTGTGCGTGGTGGCGTTGGACACCCTGGGTGGAGCAGCTGCGACATGCATCCGCGAGCCAAACCTCCATATATTTCCCTGCACCTCGCCGTGGGGAGGGTGTGCATGGAGAGTCTGTTTACCGAAGTGCATGATGGCAACAGAAGATGAGGAAGATACGAGTGATATGTCTGCATGACTAATGTGCCTGAGGGTTCTGCTATCTGAAATGCATGGTGGCTATTGCCAATGGACAGGAGACTCAAAGGGTGAGACAGGCAGTCAGACGGACGGGTAGACAGAGCAGGTTGTTGCTTAACATCGGTTAGTCTAGCTGAGCAGACCCGTCAACCACAATCAGAAACTGCTCCTACGGGACCGTCGTACAGGTACAGTACAGTACATGCAACGTGTAGATATCCGTAACCCCAGTGTGGTAGACAGCTTCTCACAAGAGTCAGACCAAGGCCCTTCTCATGGCGAGGTGCAGGAAACTATGAGTGCACAGTGCCACCACGTGTAGGCTCCTCCTCAGCACCTGGGGACGAAGGCTGACAGGTAATGAAGACAAGAAGAGGGAGGAAAAGGTGGTGACGGCGGCACTGACAGGGAGGAGAAAGGCTTGGCGTTAACAGTGTGGGTGATGTTCCCGGTAACTAACTAAGCTTTACGACCACACGACACACCATTTATGCCCCTCTCGTTGGCATGGCACACCGCAACACTTCTTCTTAAGCCAATTATTTTGCGTATCACACCTTATTGTTGCTTTAAGTGCTATATTATTATCCGTTTAGTTTGCCTTAGTAACACACGAGGATACTTTGACCCATTAGGCAAGGTATTTAAGGAAGGTTTCAGGATGTATCGTCAGCCAGCACGAACACCACCTTTTGTAAAGTGTTGCCCTGCAGGGAGACACAGCCACGGAGGAGGAGGAGGAGCAGGAGCAGGAGGAGGAGCAGGAGGAGGAAGACAACGACGACGACGACGATGATGATGATGATGACACGCACGCACGCACATGCACCTGCGTTGACTGGAATATTAATATCCTCCAGTGTTCCGTGTTGTTGGAAGAGGTAGGCTCGGCAGGCAGTGAAGCAGACAGGGAGACAAGAGAAGCATGTAGACGCACGCTGACACACTTTTGCATGTCCCGTCACCAGCATATGATTTTACAAGACGCAGAGGCAAACACACGCACCCTAACACACTCCTGCATGTCCCGTCACCGGAACAGGATTTAACAAGGGGCTTAGACAAGGTAATGAGAATTATGAGAGGTAAGTTCACCCGACTCGAGCAGGCTGTGACGTCAGGGATAATAGAGAGAGAGAGAGAGAGAGAGAGAGAGAGAGAGTGAAAGAAAACGAATGTGATGGTATACCAATGTAAACTGGCAATTTCCGGATCATTTGGTAGGTGTTTAGTGTTGCTATACTCTCAACCAGTGATCTCTGTCAATATTTTCAGTTGTGTCTCAATCAACCAGCTTACAGGCACCTGTGACGTCGGATCTGTCTGTATGACCCTGTATACGACATTCCTATATTCTCTGAAAACAGATAGTCCTTCTTGAAGACATGTTTTATATTTCAAAAGCATAGCATTAACTTCTTCATTGCTCTGCATGCAGTTTAGGATGCAAATAAAAATAACCCCTATAGGCTGGGGAGGTGATATCACAGGGCAGGTAGGTGAGTGGCTGGCAGGGACCCTCAGTCTGGATTATCTGTGACGTCATGCACAGACAGACACGTGTTTGCCCCGTGTTAAACTACCTTATATTCTCTTTACCTTGGGCGTAGAAGCAAGATAACATTTTAACACGTGTTTGTAGGCACCATTTCAAGTCAGGGGTATATTCTAAAGTATTACAAATTTCTATATGCAGCTGGTACTGTGTATTGGAGGAAAACGGAAGATAAAATTTACAGGCAATAATGGAACTGTATTAAGCAACCGTCATCCTCCAAAACAAGTCTTTTTTTTTTTTTTTTTTTTTTTTTTAAGATAGCAATGAAACTTTATAAAGGACGCGTTATCAAGAAGGCGATCCGTAACATGGACTCTGTAAATGTTAACAAGAATCACAGACGCTAGCTGACAGGAGCACATGCTTGGCTTCGCGTGTAAACCACAACTGTCAACTCTCTCATCTTCCCTCACACAGACACGCCAGTTGTTACTCGTGCCCTGAGGTTGACTGTAACACGAAAAATCTTGCATAAGGATGAAATAAACTGCTAAATCTGTCCTACGTTGTAGCTTTCCTGACTACGTGTAGACCACAACAGCCAGTCTCTCTCATCTTCCCTCACAAATACGCCAGATGTTACATTGTGCTCTTAGGTTGTCTGAAGAAGAAAAGCTGCTTAGGGATGGAGAAATAATATAGCTAAATATGTCCAAGACTAATATCCAGTATCACCTAACGTTTGTGCGAGTGGCAGAGTTTAATAGTTATAAGGCATCTCTTGCTATTGCCCATTGTTATGTAAAATATTCTCTCCTCAGTCCCTACTTGTCCTTTACCCCCCTCCCTCCTTTCCTCCATCTCCCCATCCCTCCATTTCTCTCCCTCTCCCTCCATCTCTCCCTCGGCTTCCATCGCTCTCCATTTCCCCCTCCCTCCCCCCCTCCTTGCTCTCCCCTTTCACGTCGCTATTTTTGACAGCTGCCCATCTCACCCACGCCGGTATTCGTGACCTGTTTTCCTCTAAGCATCAAGCTCTGTTGGAATCATTCTCTATTGGTTCCTCGATATTTTGGCTACGAAATTCCCTCTGTATATCAGCGTCCTAACAAACCCAGGGCGCCTGTAATATTAAAACAATAATGCTTACCCCTTTCAATCTTATGACGAATTATTCACGCTGTCCCTAAAAGACTTTAGAGACTCTTCGGACTGTAGTTCTTATATATAGTCGTAGATATAGCCTTCATTAACCCCCTCTATTTTTTTCAGGCAGGGAAGAAGGAACTAATGGCCAGAAGCCGGCAAGCCTTTTACTACAGAAAATTGAAAAGAAAAAAAAAAAAAAAAAGCCAAAGATGAAGTTAAATAATTTTGAGACATGTAAATTAGAAAATGTCATGCTTTTGAAGGGGTTAACATCATTGCCTAGACTAAGCCTCGTCTTACTACAGGGCAATTTTTTCACTTTATAGAAACACCGTAATGGGTTAGTCTCAAAGAACGTCCTTCCTCTGAAAATTAGGAGTATTAACGCCTAAGTTTTTATGCATTTCAAAAGTTTAGGACCCCAAACTGAACTGACAGCTTATATACCCTCTCCGGGAGAAGGTTATAGAGATGAAATTATACTTATTAACAGTGACAAGTTTTATTATACTCTAACGTGCCGATAGGTAGAGGTGGCAACAACATCCACTCTCCTGTAGTGCTGCCTACTTCTTTGTTTCAGTCCTCCTCTTCCTGTATCTTTCATCCTTCCTGTCTATTATTCTACCCACTTCAGGTGAGTACAGTACATCACGTAACAAGCCCAATGGTTCCCTGTTACCCAGAAAACCATATGCAACGCTGAGTGGTAACCATACACCCACATAACAGGCCGATGTGCAGCAGACTATGGTGCCCCTGTTAAAAGAGTCCAGTTCTAAATGTGACATTTATCCAGGTAATAAACCGATACTCTTCCGCACTGCCTTGTTATGGCGGGGCGTCGTCTGCTGCAGGAGAATATCACTTCAAAGCATGGGAAAGTCATGTCTCAAGAATTACTCTACCCGCCACACATGCAATATTCCTCAAATCAGGCCCCCTTTTATAAGTGACAACAGTTGTGTAAGTCTGCATAGGTTAAAGGAAAGTGAAAGAACAGTATTGGTTTACTAAGTTAATACAATACATTCACACCCAATACACACGTAAAACTACATTAACTGAGAATGACTGTGTAAAGTGTACGGTGTATGACAACTTGTAGTCTACTCCACATAGCTATTTTCATAGCTACAATCCATAGTCCATATTCTCAATTTCTTCCAAAATATTTCCTGGCCATACCTTACTACTTTCTTCTACTAACTTTGTTCACTTATCCTTTATTTCCTATGTCCTTAGCAATTTCTTATATCTTCCACTTTATATCCCACCACACTTTCTATATTCTCCACATTTTTTCCATATCCATACAACTTAATGGGTTCACAAGGATTTTTATGGCAACACGTTAGTCAAATTTCACTGCACTATAGGCGCCTTGCTCAGCCTTCTCTGCTGCCACAAACTGCTGCTGTCTGCGGCTGCGGTAGGCCACTTGCTGAGATGGTACTTAACATCGATAGTCTGGAATTCTTGAAGTAGACGGTATGAGAGGGGCGAGAGAGAGTGAAATGAGGCGGGGATGTGTGTCCGTGAGTGCTGTGTGCCGGCTACTGCTTTTACCGAGACCTCTCACCCATCCAGGTCACGTTGGTTTTGCAGTGACATCATCGTCCACTCACCAGTCTTCTCAACTCGACTGAGCAGCCACGGCACATGTGGAGTTTAAAGCATTATTAATACACTTTGGTAAAATGTAATGTGTAATATGTTTCAGACATTCAGCCACTCATTCCTCTCAGCCATACTCATTCCTCTTAATTACGAGATAAGTGGAATATGAATGAAAACTGAGGAAAACTTTCTATTCGATCCCAGACGAAGCAATGATAAGCAATTAAATTTTGTAAACATTGAACGAAACATACACTGAATGAAGAAACCACTTGTTGGACGACGTAAGAAAGAATTAGCTTAGTTCTGCACAAATAATACGCTAATTTTTAGGAATTTAATGTCATGACAGTCAAGACGAACCACCCTGCAGGGGCGGTTGCTTGGCTCCAATTGGAGTCTGGTCAGCTAGACATTGCTTGTTTAATAAACCAATAAATGTTCATGATTTTTCCTCAAGGAGTTAATGACAGTTTTATGTAACCCTTCCAGAACGACACGAACAAACCACAGACGATTTAATTGACCAAAACCCTATTCAGTCAGAGCTGACGGATTGGAAAAAATTGCAGACTAATACTGCAGGTACCAAAACAATGGAGGCAGTAATTAAGTGTAGTGAAGAGTCAACATTGTGCCAGCCACCGACCCAATATGGTGGACAAAATGTGGATATGGGGGTCAGAGGGTCAGGGTGTAGGAGAGAATATGGTGGAAAAATGCTGGTAGAACAGAAATTGATCATTACTTAAAACACACACACACACACACTAAGGTTCACTGTCAAAACAGACCAACAACAGTACAACATGAACTGAACAAGCTATCAAAGGCTAGCCACGAAAAACGTGACGGTAAATACATAACTAATAAAATGAAAAAGTGAAGCAAGTGACGAACACAGGTCACTTTTCAATATAACCACACCAATTTCCCTCACGATTTCTTTATTTTCGTCAATACCTTGATGTAAAAGTACCTATAAATCTAACTAACCCCGTTGTCAGTCCTTAATCTTGCAGTTTAAAGCCACTGCTCCACGATATGGAAAAATACAGGGGACAAGGGAAGGGGCTATGCTGCACCGCGCCTCTCATCACTACTAGCCAATTCCCACCAAACCGTACCCACTCCCTGGATGACCTACCCCACTCGTCGTTATTGCTACAGCCCAGCACTTTCCTACGAACAACCCCCAAAACAAAAACCACCTCCCTCTATATGTGGCTGTCGTAACAATGATTAATATATACATAAACATTTCAGCTGTACACATGAATTAAATGCAGATTTACAAATATTCAACCACCAGTGTCACTCAAATCACTCCTATCACCTATTCTTAAAACTATCACTATCAAATTTAAGTCCAAAATAAAGCTGTACAAGTAGTAAATATAGAACATACCTCCATAAATGGTTAATATCCGACTACCACCTTCCCACTAGATACATCAAGCTTTAGTTCAACGGCTGGATCCACTGTCGATGTCCTCTAACATCAGTCACTAATTTATCCAACTTACTCCCTCACGTATGGACTCTGGTCTAGCGCCGTGCAAGGTTATTCACGTCCCATTGCTCCTGGTTAACTAACTAATTTCATGCAGGTTTATTTCACCTCGACTCTGAATGAAGCACCACAGCTTCACGAAAGCATGAATATCAGTATGAAGTACTCGACTCCACGGAGGAGAAAAGATACGGAGTAACGACTCAACGTTAAAACTGCGAGGCCATTACCTTCACGCCATCTAGTGCACAAGCGAGATAAGGCAGAACGGGATATAAGAGAACGGTTACGGGGTAGACTATGTTTAGATTATGAATCGGGAATATATAAGCCTTCCACGTGACACTAAGTTAGTCTTAAATAATTATATTGTGCATGAGCATCCTTCACCATTGATAACATGAGGCTGGTGAATAGTGTCCCATATAACGTATTTTGAGACAAAGATTCATTCCAGTGATAAAAGTCTTTGATCCGGAATATAATGGATGTATTAATAATACAGACAAGAATATTATAGTGTATTTATTGAGTATATAGATGTACATGTTAGGTTACATTATTATCCCGGAAACATTCACACGGGCAACACAAACCCATAGCCGTTTGTTGTGTTAGCTCTGTTAATCCTAAGTATCAGGTGGATTGGACTGGACAAAATTCCTTGCCATTGTTTTCAGACGCACTTCTACCACATTCCTGTGGATATCTATATACCTGTGGATATCTGTATATCTATATCGGCATCTGTCTATCTATCTGTCCATCTAACTATCTATTTGCGAGTGAATCACTTAACAACACGCGATTCATAAATATGCTAATACTCACAGGGAAAAAGAATATACGAAATATCCCATGTGCTTCGGCTATTTCCTGTTTCCTTTTCCCTGTGGATATCACCTCTCTCTCTCTCTCTCTCTCTCTCTCTCTCTCTCTCTCTCTCTCTCTCTCTAATATATATATACCTAGGCTGCTTCCCCCAAGGAAAGGGAGGTAGCCGAGACAGGACGACACACTCCCCATTTACTCATCCATTCAAACACAATCATTCGCATCTTAGCCCCAAAGGGGAGAACGGACAGATCCTCACCGCACCACACCTGCATATAATAGTAATTTCCCGTTATCGGTATACGAGTAATATCCTTTAATAATAGATGGTGCATATCTTCATTGTCATTTTCACAAGATCAATAATACGGCACCATATATGAATATTGTCAATCAGTATTGGATGGGGTATATGTGCAGGAGTAGGTGAGAATGAGAGGGCAAAATAAGGTGTATGTATAGTTGTGAGTAAAAGATGGAAGAAGAGCATAAGACAGTATGGATCAGTTGGGTCAAGGATTGTGTGGGTTAAGTTGAAAGTTGGAATACAAATGTGGGCGATTGTGTGTGTGTGTGTATGCGCCAACGCAAGATCGTGCTAGAAGAGTGAGAGAAGAATTCTGGACAAATGTGGAAGTGTGCATGGAAAAGTTTGGAAGGAATGAGAGAGTGTTTTTGATTGGTGATATGAATGGTAAAGTTGGGAATGTGCAGGTGGATGGAATAGTTGGTGAGTGGGGTGTGCCTGCTGAGATAGATGAGAATGGGAGTGCGTTAGTGGACATTTGTGCTGGGAGGGGGTTGGTGATAGCCAATACCTTCTTCAGGCATAAAATGATCCACAGGTATACATGGCGAGTGATGAGAAGGGTGGGTGGTGAACTGAATGAAAGGAAGGCAATGATTGATTATGTGTGTGTGGATGAAAGGATGCGAAGATGTGTAAAGGATGCAAGAGTGTATAGAGGTTGGGGGAGTGGACTTTCTGACCACTACTTGGTGGTGGCCAGAATTAGGATGCAAGTAAGATGGAGGAATAGAAGAAGGGAAAGACGAGAGGAAGGAGTAGTTGCAAGGAGAGTGGTAAGGTTACAAGAGGTTGAGAAAAAGGCAGAGTATAAGAGAGAAGTGGAGGAACGATTGGGCAAATATGAATTGGAGCAGATGGGAGACGTGGAAGGTATGTGTAAGATATTTACAGAAGAAATATGTGCAGCATGTGATGTGGTGTGTGGAAGGAAGAGAAGACGGAGGGGGGTGCAAGGAACAGCGTGGTGGACTGAAGAGGTGAAACAGGCTGTGGCACAAAATAAGAAAGCATACAATGAATGGATGAGAAATAGGGGCGTGGAAGAAGATGAGAGGCGGAAGAGAGAGTTATATGTGGAAAGGAAGAGAGAGGTGAAAAGATTAGTAAGAGAGAGTAAGAAGAGAGTGGATGAGGAATTTGGAAGGAATTTGAGTGTAAAGTGGAGGGACTGTAAGAAAATGTTCTGGAGAGAAGTGAAAAGAGTAAGGTAGGGTGGAAGTGAAGTTAGCAGGGGAGTGAAAGATAAAAATGGTAGATTACTAGTGGAGAAGGGAGAAAAAGTGAGCAGATGGAGAGAACAATTTAAGGAATTGTTGAACATAGAGGATGGAAGTAATGCGAGTATAAGTGGCTGGGGAATGGCTGGGAGGAGGAGGGAGGTGAGAAGACAGGAAGAAATCAGTAGGATAGAAGCTGTGGAAGCAATGAAGAAAGTTAAATCGGGGAAAGCCCCAGGAATTGATGGAGTGTGTGGTGAAATGCTGAAGCATGGGGGAGAGAGAGTAGTAGAATGGATGTGGAAGATGTGCAGATTGGCCTGGGAGGAAGGTAGAGTCCCGGAGGATTGGAAATCAGGTATAATTACTCCCTTGTACAAAGGAAAAGGGGAAAAAGAAGTGTGTGGTAATCATAGGGGCATTTGTCTTCTTAGTTTAATAGGAAAAGTGTATGGTAGGATACTTATAGACAGAGTTAGAGAAAGAACAGAGAAATTAGTTGGAGAAGAACAGGGAGGCTTTAGGAAGGGAAGAGGTTGTGTAGATCAGATATTCATTCTTAGATCTTTAGTGGAAAAGTTTCTAGAGAAGGGAAAGAAGTTGTATGCGGCTTTCATGGATTTGAAGATAGCATATGACAGGGTGGATAGACAAGGATTGTGGAAAGTGTTAAGAATATATGGAGTAGATGGGAAGTTGTTGAATGCTGTGAAGAGTATGTACGATGGTGCGAAGGCTGCAGTGCGTGTGGATGGTGAACTAAGTGAATTTTTCTCTTTGAAAGTTGGGTTGAAACAGGGATGTGTCATGTCTCCATGGTTGTTCAATCTGTACATGGATGGGGTAATAAAAGAGGTACAAGGTAGGGTAGTGGATGTTGGAGTGGCCCTGGTGAGAGAGGATAGTGTTTGGAAACTCCCTGTACTGTTGTTTGCAGATGATACTGTGTTGTTGATTAAAGACGAAGGGGAGCTGCAAGGCTTGGTGGATGAGTTTGAGAGAGAGTGTAAGAAACGGAACCTAAAGGTGAATGTAGGGAAGAGTAAAGTGATGGTCTTTGAGAGAGGTGAAGTTAGTGAATGTACAGCGAGGTTGGATGGTGAGGAATTGGAAAATGTGAGTACGTTTAAGTATTTGGGTAGTGTGATGAGTAAGGATGGAGGTTTGGAGGGTGAAGTGCTTGAAAGGGTACAGCAGGGAAGAAAGGTTGCTGGTTCCTTGAAAGCAGTGATAAGAAACAGGGAAGTGAGCATGGAAGTGAAAAAGTTACTACATGACAGTATTGTGATACCAACTCTAACGTACGGATGTGAAGCTTGGACATTGTTGGAAGGACACAAGTCAAGAGAGAGAGCAGTGGAAATGAGTTATTTAAGAGGAGCCTCTGGAGTCACGTGGAGAGACAGGCTGACGAATGAGGATATAAAGGAGCGTTGTGGTGTGGATGTGGATGTGATAGGAAGCGTTATGAGGAACACACTGAGGTGGTTTGGCCATGTGGAGACGATGGAGGGTGAAAGACTGACGAAGAGAGTGTATATGAGTGAGGTGGAGGGGGGAAGAGGGAGGGGGAGGCCGAGGATGAGATGGAGGGATGGGGTGGAGAGGTATATGAGAGAGGGGGGTGTGAGTTGGGAGCAGGGGAGTGAAATGGCGGGGGACAGGGCGACTTGGAGGCGATTTGTTTGTGGCCACCCCAAACGGGATTGAGGCGTCCGGCAATAGATAGATAGATAGATCTCAGAATATGGATGTACAAGGTTAATCATATCTTGTATAGTACTTACACTTTCAGATTTGATAGCTTTTCCTTTGGTAATCTTTACTGAATGATGCAATCAGTTCATGATTACACATTATATAATCTCAGACTTCATCTGTGTCATTGTAGTTGGCTCACCTTGACAAATTTTAGTCCTTCTGCTGCTTAGTTCCTGTATCTAAGTGGCAGAATAAGACAGTATTATGGTTTTGCATCCTCCCCATAGATCTTCATTGTGATTTGCATGATAATCTAGTCTTTATCTCTAGAAACAGCTCAGCATTCAAGGTGGAGAGATGCCAGGTTTTTGTCAGTTTAGGGTGGACATGTAGTCTATATGGTTTGTCTTTATTGTTTTATGTATTCATTATTATTATTATTTTTTTTTTTTACTGTGGATCAAATTTAGCGATTCATCTCTTCCGTTTATAAATCGGTACAACAGATAGGCTTTCATTCTTAGAGTTCTGACAGAAGGTATGACCACTGAGTACTGTACTGTCTTCCTGTGCAGTGTATATTTTGTCATTTGTACTCTCATTATAAGTTTCATTAAAAAATTTGTATCATATGTTTAGTTTCTGTGTCACTCAGTGTGTTAAGTTTATGTAATATATGGTTAATCGTTTAAGTCCTACCGTTGGATAGCAGTGTAAGTTGCAGTTTTTACTTTCTCCCTTTATATAAGTAGCAACTGCTCTATATTCTTTCCATAGCACTTGTTCATGATTAGCATTAAACTGCAGGCTTAGGTATTCCAAGTAGCTCAGGAAATTTCGAGATATCTCCTCCTAAAGCGACATTAATAGGTACATGAAAATTTAGTTTAGTCTATGCATGTTGTCCAATTTCCCATTTTTTGTAAACATGTAAAGAAATAAAATACAGTAGAAGTTTTAGCCGCCATCCTTGTGGGGCCGCGGTAGCAGGGTCAGCATGGTGCTGGCTTGCTAATCAGGAAGACCCGGGTTCAAGTCCCGGTGTGATAGAGGTTTCTTTAAAATGTGCCTGAGGGAAGTTTGCGTAGCAGGCTTTCCTTAAAACCACAAGGCCCCGTACTTACAGTAAGTTCAGCTTACACACACCAAGACACACTACATACACACACACACTACTAAACACATACACACATCAAGACACACACACAAGACACGAACACAGACACCTTCACACAGTAGACACACAAGACATGTACACAGCCACCTTCACACAGTAGACACACCACACACACACAAGACACGTACACAGCCACCTTCACACAGTAGACACACCACACACACACACAAGACACGTACACAGCCACCTCCACACAGTAGACACACCACATACACACAAGACACGTACACAGCCACCTTCACACAGTAGACATACCACACGCACATACACACACAGAGGGGGTAGGACAGACACACCACAGGCAGACAGAGAGGGGTACATGCAAAACACCACAGGCAGACAGAGAGGGTACATGCAAAACACCACAGGCAGACAGAGAGGGGTACATGCAAAACACAGGGAGTGAGAGAGGAGGGGGTTTTATTAAAAAGTCGTTTTGGTATACACCTCCTGTGGCAAAATTGATATAGCCCCCCCTTTAATATTTTTTGGATATTTTCATTTAGTGCCCCCCAGGCCCCAGACCCACTCGGCTGAACCAAATTGTCTGGCGTCAGCTGGAACATGATATACCAGATTATGCCGGTCATGTGGGGGTTACTGGTGACAGTGTAGTAACTGTCAGGCTCCTATGACTCACTCAGTCGAACAAAATCGTCTGTCAGCTGGAATGGAATACTAGAGTTGTCCCAAGCACCAGAGGATTAAGATTCTTAACCCCCTGAGTGATGCTCCGGACAAGCATCACTCAGGGGGTTAGGATTAACCCCCTGAGTGATGCTCGGGACAAGCATAACTCAGGGGGTTAAGATTCTTAACCCTCTGGTGCTTGGGACAACTCTAGTACCCCATTTCAGCTGACTCAGACGATTTTATTCGACTGAGTGAGTCATAGGAGCCTGACAGTGTCAATACCGTCACCATGAACCCCCTCACGACCGACATAACTCTAGCATCATGTTCCAGCTGACGCCAGACAATTTGGTTCAGCCGAGACAGGATCCTAGGATCCTGAGAGACACTATAACAGCGGTTCCCAACCTGGGAGCCATGGCCCCCAAGGGGGCCATGGGACATTGACTGGGGGGCCATGGGCCTTATTGGTAATATATTATAAGTTATTTGGTCTGGGTAAAACCTGACAGAAATCAAGTATGAAATATACCTTACTGTTCTAGTTTAGCCTTAAGTATATTGGGGTAATTACCGTTTTCTGCACAATATCAAATATTAAAAATATATAAATATACGATCTGAGTTATATAGGGGCCATGGAGCTTCTCATAATTTTCTCGGGGGGCCACAGGACCAAAAAGGTTGGGAACCACTGCACTATAACATCACAAACAAAATACAAAATGCCTTCCCTCCATCCTGAACGTACTATAATTCATTTACATTAAGTAAGCTCGTATTTTCGTATTTTTGCAGCTTATTTCATGTATCTTAGTTAAAAGAAAAAAATACTACGAGCCGGTGAATAAAACCCACACTTGTAGACGAAGAATATAATTACCAAAGTTTCGGTGGACACTGCCACCATCTTCAGTGGTCAAGATAGTGAGAGGGAGTGACATACTGATTATACAAGGGTTCCTTTTTATGCCTGTGTGTGTGTGAAAGGGTGGGGTAAAGGTGAGGTGGGGTGGGGTAGATTGTAAGCGGGGATTAACCCAAGGGGGATTTTGGGGGGACATTACCGGACAGGTCAGGTGTAATTCCTATCTGACCTTACCTGTGTCGTAGCAGGAAGGGACATCCTTTCCTGCTACGACACAGGTAAGGTCAGATAGGAGTTACACCTGACCTGTCCGGCAATGTCCCCCCCAAAATCCCCCTTGGGTTAATCCCCGCTTACAATCTACCCCACCCCACCTCACCTTTACCCCACCCTTCCTGCTACGACACAGGTAAGGTCAGATAGGAATTACACCTGAACTGTCCGGTAATGTCCCCCCCAAAATCCCCCTTGGGTTAATTCCCGCTTACAATCTACCCCACCCCACCTCACCTTTACCCCACCCTTCCTGCTACGACACAGGTAAGGTCAGATAGGAATTACACCTGACCTGTCCGGTAATGTCCCCTCAAAAATCCCCCTTGGGTTAATCCCCGCTTACAATCTACCCCACCCCACCTCACCTTTACCCCACCCTTCCACACACACACAGGCATAAAAAGGAACCCTTGTATAATCAGTATGTCACTCCCTCTCACTATCTTGACCACTGAAGATGGTGGCAGTGTCCACCGAAACTGTTTGGTAATTATATTCTTCGTCTACAAGTGTGGGTTTTATTCACCGTCTTTGATTATCACGCAAGAGTGATTCATCCAGCCAATACTACGAGCTCTGTATCTTTTCATAGCCCTTCTTCGTGACTAGCATCGTATTCTAGTTATCTATAGTTACAACTGAGCATTCAAGTTGGAGGGATCACAACTTTAAGCAATTACAGTAAACAAACAAACAAAAAGCAAGTGTCGTCCTCTTGACCTCTCGTCTTCGCAAGAATGCAGCGGTGGCGCCATCTTGTGCGTGGAATGCGTGAAGTGCAGGCTCTTGAGTGGAAGGAGCACGGAGCCACGGGAGACTTAATAACATTCGCTAGTCAGCCAGTCTAGAAGCCTGGGACATTTGCCTGAAATAATAATAATAATAATAATAATAGAAATAACAACAAAACCAGTCTTATACATAATTCAATATCTTAGTCACTCGATCTGCCCATTCCGTCCCTTCAGTAAGAGGACGCATTTCTGTAAGCTATTTTTTCTAACATGGGAGGTTCGATACGTTTGATTAAGCCTATCCATAAGACTCCTAAAGCTGAGTAAATGCCTCTGAAAGTTGCAAAATATAAAATATAAAACGTCTATATGATATAAAAACCTTTGTTCACCTCCGGGATTCGATCTGTTGCGCCTAGACCAAGCTCTGACGTCATATATACACTTTGCTACCTTTAGACGATTTCCTGGAGCTTAAAGAAACCCTCTCGGGATGATGGGACAGACACAATAACCCCTTCAGACAGAGAATGACTTAGTTACTTTGTTCTAGGTAACCGGACGATTTTATTCAGCTTAGGAGATCCCCTCCTAGTGAAGGGGTTGATGGTGACTCTATCTAACCCCTCCAGTACGAAATTTCTCTCCAGAGTTGAAGAAAATCGTCTGGAGGAAGAAAGATGAAAATCGAAAAGTGTTAATGTGGCGCGGTGTTGCTCCCGTAGTAGGGAAAAGCTACACGTACGATAGCAGGGGCTCTTTACCCTGGTACGTACTCTGGCCGTAGCCGGGAGCTGATCTTTCCGACCAGAAGCAACTGAAGGGCGTACAAGGCCGCTCCTTCCCCGCCACGTATAGAGACTGTCGGCGCGGTGTTGCTCCTGTAGGGGAGAACAGCAGGAGAGGGATGCACTGGGGCAACTCTCTCTCTGGGGTGTACTAAGGCCGGAGCCTTGGGTCGCCTTACCCTCGTACACTTTATTAGGTCGTAGTCTTGGGCCTCCTGCCCTAGAGGGTGTAACAATTGCCGTCAATACGGTGTTACCTGGGACTGAAGCTAGTTCAGTCCCATCCCTTTTCTGACGATGGTTGTCCCGCCTGCAAGGTAGTTGCCTTTCCCTGGTCACCTGGTGTAGGGGCAGTTGCGGGGGTCAGGGGCTCAGGATTTTAGTGTCCTGGTGACCCTCTTGATCGGGGTCACTAACCCCAATGTTGTATCCTCCTGGGGTGGTGGTGCGTTGGCGGCCCGGTGGTGGGGTGGGGGGTGGTGAGGTGGGAGGTCCGGCGGGCGGAGCACGGCGGGCATTTTACCACCCTCCGCTCACGACCCGTGACTGGAGGTGGTAGGTGGTGGAGGTGGAGGTCTGGTGGGCCGGGGTGAGGTGTTGGAGGAGGCTGACCCAGTGGGTGGTGAAGGTGTTAGGCTCCTGATGGGGGTTGAGAGTGAGCCGGAGGGAGGATGGGTGGTCAGTCCGGCGTAGGAGGCGGAGAAGGTGGGGGGTCCCTCGGATTCTGACAGGTGGGCGGTCGTGGTGGCGCTATAGTACCCTCTCAATTTTCGTCTCTGGTTGTGGTGGTACGGTGGTGGTGGTTGTTTCCGCGGCGGTGAAGGTGGGAGTTGGTGATGGGTGGTGTGGTGCAGCGTTGGTGGTGGGCGTAGCGGGCGGTGATTGAGAGTGGTGGGTTGGAGGAGGTGGGGTAGCCGGAGGAGATGCAGGCGGAGGTGAGGTTGGTGAAGGATCAGAATCGGAGGAAGATGGTGGTGGGTCAGGTAAGGGTGAAGTGGGGGAAGGGGTTTGTGGGTATGGTGAGGTTGAAGGTGGGGTGGGGGAGGTGAGCGAGGAAAGAGAGGCAGGTGAGAGTGAGGAGGAGGATGGTGTGATAGGGAAGGCGAATGAGTTGGCTGTGTTGGCGGGAAAAATGAGTGGCGGGGAAGTGATGGTGGCGGGTGGTGTGGGGTGGTAGGTGGGAGGGAGTAGGCAGGAGGCGGCGGTTTTGGGAAGTAGGTTAGGGGAAGAGGAGGTAAGGGTTCTAGGAGGTCTGTGAAGGGGGAGGCAGGCTTTGTGTTGGGGAGGAATAGGAAGGGGGGAGGCGGTAGTAGTGGAGAAAGTGGTGTGTGAGGTGGGAAGGTTAGGAATAGGGGAGGGCAAAATAGAAGAGATAGTGAGAGGAAAGGAAAAGGAAAGATGACGTTTCCCCCTGTCGTGGACTGGGGGAGATGTGAGGTGGCCCTCGTCATTACGGTGGGAGGCGGGGGCGACTTCTGTGCCTTCCTCGTCTTGCATTCCTGCTTTGAGGCTTGGCGGCAATCCGCGTATGGTGGGGAGGCTTGTAAGCGCTCTTGTGTTGTTTTGCTGCGGCGGGCAACTTTTAGCTGTTCACGAATGTCGTGGATTGGGCACTCAGGGCAGCAAGGAGAAAATTCCCACGGATTTACAGGGATGAGATCCGTGGGGAATTGCCTGATGTTCCCGATGCGTTTGGGGGAGGAGTGGACGGCTAGAAGGCGCCTTATTAGGCTGATTTCTTTATCCAGGTCTCCCGTCGGTTCATGTATTATGAAGTGGTTTTTAATGAAACCGGGGAGGGTCCTGAGGAGTTTGTGGAATATGAGTTGTTCCCGGGTTTTTGCGTCTGTGCCTGGGTACGCAGCGGTGACGGAGTAGTCCACCCTTCCCTCAATTGCTGCTTTTTCTCTCACATCTTCTATTCCCTCCTTCTTTTCGTTCAGTACTCCCTCTTTCTTTTATTTCCTCCATTCCCTCTTTCCTTTCCTCCATCACTCCCTCACTTTTTAACTTCCACTACTCCCTCCCTCCTTCCACTATTCCTTCACTCCGTTACTCCCTAACTCCATTCCTTCATCCTTCTATGCATTCTCTCCCTCCCTCCGTTATACCCTCTCTCCCTCCACTCATCCATCATTCTCTCCATTCCTCCACTCCCTGCCGCCTTTCACTGCTCCCTAATTCTTTCCATTCATCCACTCCCTCCATCCCTCCAAGTATTCCCTCCCTCACTCCTTCCATCCAACTATCTATCCTTCTAGCGAATCCCTCCACTCTCCCGCAACCGCAGCCCATCTTTTCCTTCCTCGCTCTCCATTTTTTCTTTCTCTTCTACCAACTTTCCCTCAAGGTTTTCCTCCATCCCCTATTCTTCTTGCCTCTCTCCCTCCACTAGCTGTCCTTCTCTCCCACTTCTCCTCCTACTTTCCTCTCCCTCCAATTTCCCTCACCCGTTCCCTCAATCTTTCTAACCCTCAGTCAATTACCTACTTTCCTTCCTCTGCCCCTCCATCCCTTCCTCTCCATCCCTCCATCCTGCCCTCCCGTTTTTCCCTTCCTCCATTTTCTCTCACTCTTCCTCATATCTACCTATCTATCCCTTCAGCTATACCCTCACTCCCTTCCTTTGAAAACCATTATTTTATACTCTCTCTCTCTCTCTCTCTCTCTCTCTCTCTCTCTTTTCATTAGTACAGATATTACCTCCCTCCATCTTCCACCTGCTCCTCCTTCTCCTCCTCCTTTCTTCCCCCATTCTGCTGTCCATCTCTCCATTTCTTCTCCTCCTCCTCCCTCACTTTTCTCTCTCCCTCCTCCTCATTCTCCACTTCTCTCTTCCTCCATCACTAACTCCCTTTCTAATTTTTTCATCCTCCCTCCTCTTCTTCCACTTTCTAACTCCCTCCTCCACCTCTTCCGCCTCGTCTCTTCTCTCTCCATACCTTCTACTCTCTTCCTTTCTTCGCTCACGTCGTTTACTTCATTCGCAAATACTGTATCTCCCTTCCTTCTCGCCCAATCACTTTTCTCTCTCTCCCGTTCCTCCCTACCGCTTCTCCCTCTCTCCCGTCTTGCTCTCCTTCTCTGCCTTCCACATTTTCTCCTTCATTTCTTCCTTTCTCCTTTCCTTCTCGCTTCCCCTCCCTCCATCTCTACCCCGACTCCAAATCATGGCTTTCATTTTTTTTTCCTCCAATCCCTCTCTCTCTCTCTCTCTCTCTCTCTCTCTCTCTCTCTCTCGTTAACTGTTACATCCCCATTAACTAGTAGAAATGTTAATTATACAATGAAGACACTTTAACCATAATATGATCAGCTGAAAGTTCTGGGGACGAAGCTGTATAACATTATATTACCTCAGAAAAAAAGCAGTATACCCTAAAAGAAAGCGGAAGTCACCTTCGGCCGCCCATTTATCTCCCACCTGACATCATCAGAATGTGCGCACGAAGTGACCTTCTCTCCTTGGACCTTGGCCTGGATGAAGGTGTCATCGAGGCTTCCGTCGTATGTGAGGGCGTCTAGTTGCGATAAGGCTACAACTGTGCCCAGAGATGGCGTCGCTGCCTGTTTCACAATTTGTTTGAATTGATCCCATTTTAGTCTCGGGACGATTTTCGGAGTGACAGTGGCGATTATTTTACCCAGGTTAGGTAATGTGACTGCAATCTTTTCTTTGTCTGAGTCAAACCCTATGTCTAAGAGGAGTTTAACCATATCCAAGTACTCATCAATGTTACATTGGTCCGGGTTGAATTTCGGCAATTGAATGTGATGTTTGGCTGCCATTGTACAAGTTTCCTTTTATCGTTCCTCCGTGCTTTTACTCGGATCCAGAACCACCGCTTGCCACCAGTGTTATGCTGGTGTTTTTAAGGCGACTTCACGTCCTAAAAACACTAGCGACTGAAGCGGGGTCCTCTTTCTAGACTGGAAGTAAAGCACCAACAAAGGAACAGGACATAAAAACCAGGCAGTACACCTTAACACATCTCTAACCTTAATTCTAACCGTTACAATACAACACAGAGTGATATTTGAGATACAAGGGAACAGAGACACAGAGTTAACATTCAGCACCACAAAATATAGTTACACTCAGTGCACACTACAATGCTCATACAGGGATATCTTGAATTATATATGGTATTGTCTATGTGTCACTTTTAGGCAGGATACACACTGAACTGATCACAAAGGGGATAAACAAGACTGGGAGTCTGTAGGGGAAATATTACTATAAATAAGACAGGGTGCGGATAGCGACACTTGACACAGTCACCTGGTCACGGCGACACTCACACTCAGGCGACTTTGATGAATGGTCGTGGAGAAGGAAGACGTGTTTCTGAGCTCTCCTCTAGCTGCAGGGTTGCCTCACCGGCTTTAGCTTTTTCCTTTTACTCGCCACTAGGGCGTTTTTCAATAAAGTTAGGTTAGCTAGACCTCATTTTCCTCCCTGGCCTTAGTAGATATAGTAGGTGTCTATATCTAATTACTGAGATTGCCTTTGCTTACTCACCTCTGGAGTGTACCCCCCACTGATCGCTCTGGGGTGAGTGACACACAGGCGCGTGCTCCCGAGAGTGGTTTGAGAGGGTAATCTCAGACTAGGTGTGTTTTCCCCAGGCAATTTCTCCCTTGGTTGTTTTTCTCTTTCTTCCCACTTCCCCCGTGAGGGGGAAGTGGTAACTATGGCGGACGCCACTACTACCTTCCCCCCCCCCCTTCAGGGGGGGAGGTAGTCCTGACCAACCCCCGACTGCTGCACGGACGGACTGCCCCCAGACTGAACGGCCCCAGACACGTATCCGTCCTGACATTAACATACACAACTCCGAGTTTGTCATGATTCATGCGGTTAGTTCCACTCCCCTGTCCAGCCTCAATCCCTTCATCAGCAAGAAGGTGATTGATGGGTGTGCAGGAGAGGTGGAACAAGTGAAAAAACTTGCGAGTGGAGACCTTCTCGTAAAAACCAAGAATTCAGCTCAGGTCAAGGATTTGCTTAAACTGAGGAAGTTCCACTGTCACGATGTCCAAAAAACGATCCCGCACGCCATGAATTCCTGCAAGGGTGTTATCACCTGCAGGGATCTTGTGCTTATGGAGGAGGAAGAAATCGTACAGGAACTTGCTTAGCAAGATGTAATAGAGGCCAGATTCATCACAAGATTTTCGGAAGGCATAAGGACGAAGACCGCAACAGTTGTTTTGACTTTTGGAAAGGTATCTCTCCCAACCAATGTGAAAGTTGGATATGAAATAGTAAATGTCAGACCATACATCCCGAACCCCCTTCGTTGTGCAAAGTGTCAACTCTACAGTATGGACACCACGAAAAGGCTTGTCGGGCTTCCAACATTGTGTGCGGCAAGTGCGCGGCTGTAAGTCACTCTGCTGACAACTGTACATCCGAGACTGAGTGCTGCTTTCACTGTAAGGATGCTCACTCCACTTCCTCGAGGGCTTGTCCCAAGTGGAAGGAGGAGAAGGAGGTCTGCACAGTGAAGGCAACTGAGGGCATTTCCTTTTACTATCCAAGGAAGAAGGTGAAGGAGTTGCATGCAACTCCCAAGCCTAATATCTCCTATGCATCGGCGGTTGTGTCCCGTCCCGTGATGTGCACCGTTGAGACACAGACTGACCTTACATTCGCTCCTCATGCCCCACGCCCTACCTCTCAGTCTAAGCCTCCTGTACGTTCCAACTCTCTGACAGACATCCCTGTTGCCACTTCATACTCTCAGGCTGCCACTGCTCCTTCGCAGTCAGTGCGGCCAAAACAGAAGCCTGACAAGTCAGATAAAATTAACTTGACCACCCTCACCAAACAGTCACGTCCTCATGTCCTTCCTGCTCCTAGTCCAGTGAGCGAGAGAAAGAATAGCTCTTCCTCGATGGATTCTGGGAGCCTTGTTATTGACGAGAATATGGAGATCTCCACGAGCAAGCACCGGGAAAGGTCCCCCGGTAGCCACTCGCCTGGTGGCGGCCGGCATAAAAAAACTAAGAGCACTGGCCACCCTCGTAAATCTTAAACCGTCGCTTTCACTGTATTACAGTAGAATTGTAGAGGTGTCGGGAATAAGTTACCAAATATAGCAATCTTGCTGTCAATACACAGGCCAGACGTTATTTGTTTACAGGAGACGCGCCTGGAGGATCATCCTGATCCTCCACAGTTCAAACACTACCACTCGTATAGAAGATATGAAGGTCACTGAGTCGCCATATACACCCACAAATCACACCCACAAACGGAAGTGATTCTAAATTCTACTCTGGAAGCGGTCGCGTGCAGAGTAAAATTTAATAACACGTATCTGTCTATTTGCTCTCTGTACTGTACTCCACACGGCCCCATTGATAGTGATGCTTTAAATTC
>NW_027644644.1:130000-142500 GCF_032717465.1 Coenobita brevimanus | reverse complement strand
CTTCCACCCATAATCTCTACTTTCTCTCCGCAAATTTCTCTAATTTCTCTGTTTCTCTCCCTCCCTTTTTACTTGAATGTCATTCGTTCTACTCAGCCTCAATGCTTTCGTCTTATCCTGCTTAGTTTTTTCCCTGCGTCCTTGCCAGAATAACACACTTTCTTCCTCCTTCCTGTTACTTGCCTCCTTTTCTAATTTTTCTCATTATCGTTCTCAGCATTCCGTTCCACAGCTGTCTTTCCCACTTTCTCCTTTTGTTATCCCTATTTCTATGTTTGCTCCTTTCCCATTTTCTCTCAGCTGTCTCCCCTTTTGTCTCTACTTCCCTGTCTCCCGGCCTTTCTATTCACATCTCCCTTTTCTCTTTCCCTTTCACACTGCTTGTATCTCATTTCACCTCTGTCTCTTCTTCTCACACCCTGTCTCTTTTCTTAGCTCTCGTTGTTCTCTCCTTGCCTCTCCCCTTCTTATTTTCTCCGTAACTGTCCTCTCATTCCTCAGGTTTCCACTCGCTCTCTCTCTCTCTCTCTCTCTCTCTCTCTCTCTCTCTCTCTTTCACACACACACACTTTGTAGTACACCTTTGCCTAACTTGGTTTATAATATATACTGTACTCTTCCTTTATTAGTTGTTCGAACTACACGTAATTAGAGGTGCTTGAACTACAGAAACCCCTAGCTGGCTGTGAGCGAGAGTATGGAGGGTACCGGATGGGGTTATGGGGTCGGAGAGAAAAGTGAGGGGGTTTGGTGGGAGTGTGGGACTATGAGGAAGGGAGGAGGAGGGGACATCTCTCCATCGAGCAGTGTTACAAACACCTTAGTCCACAGAAAAGGAAACGAACTTATTCCGACGTCTGTACGTGAGCATGAAAGTGTGTGTGTTCATAATTATGCATGGATGTGTGTATGTATGTATGTATATATATGTTCGTATATATATGTATATATATGTCAATGCATATACATATATATAATTTTGCCTTAATGACCAGGGGCTCCGGCCTCCATGGTCGATAGGCAAAAAAAAAAAAAAAAAAAAAACACTCAGGCTTTTGACCGGCCCGCGCACCCTAGCCTTATGCGTTCACAGAAAGTTCTTTTATTGGGGGGACTTGGATAATTACTCTAAGGTTCATTCTCTGTCCTGCCGACACTGAGTTCTTTTGGGCTATTGGTAACTGCACTGTTCTTCACTTAGTCACTGTTCACTGTTCTTTTCCCCGATTTGTTCTCGACACAAGGGGAGTCACTATTTACCTGTATCTTCTGGGTAATGTTCACTCCGTGACAAGGGCGTGAGGGTAGAGCCCTAGGGGGACCCGGCCTGCAGAGGGCAAGGGTCACACTCGTCGGTGTGGTGCAGGGAGGCCCTCCCGTCTGGGGGCCTCGACCTGAGAGGTGGCCCTCGGGACTGGGGCCGAACAGCCTGAGTAGTCGGGCCTGTCGTCTCTGGCTCCGTGGAGTGAGGGAGCCGGGATCGCCTTCGTCGGGAGCCAGTGGGTCTGGCCTGGGTGTCCTGGGACTGTGGGCACCTAGGGGGAGAGGCGCCGACAGGGCTGGGCTGCGGCAGCTTCTCCTTCGGGACTCGGGCGGGAACAAGGATCTCCCAGGCGTGGGAGGTAGGTCCGATATCGGGCCTTGCCACCACTCTAGTGTCACCTCCGGGGCTATATTCCCGGGTGGTAACGAAGGGCTCCCACAGGGGGGAAGAGGCTGGAGAAGGACTCACGTCACTCGTGTCCTCTCTGGTACGTCCTGAGGCCGGAGCCTTGGGTCGCCTTACCCTGGTACGTACGTTGGCTGTGGCCGTGAGCTTACCCGGCGTACAAGGAGCAACTGAAGGGCGTACAAGGCCGCTCCTTCCCCGCCAAGTATAGAGAACGTCGGCGTGGTGTTGCTCCCGTAGTAGGGGACAAGCTGGAGTGAGGGGCACAGAGGCCACACTCTCTCCAGTACGTACTGAGGCTACCTTCAGGGGCTTCTCTACCCTGGTACGTGCCACGGCCGGAGCTGGATGCCTACCCGTCTTATAGAGAGCAACTGAAGGGCGTACAAGACCGCTCCTTCCCCGCCACGTATAGAGACCGTTGGCGCGGTGTTGCTCCCGTAGTAGGGAAAAGCTACACGTACGATAGCAGGGGCTCTTTACTCTGGCCGTAGCCGGGAGCTGATCTTTCCGACCAGAAGCAACTGAAGGGCGTACAAGGCCGCTCCTTCCCCGCCACATATAGAGACTGTCGGCGCGGTATTGCTCCTGTAGGGGAGAACAGCAGGAGAGGGATGCACTGGGGCAACTCTCTCTCTGGGGTGTACTAAGGCCGGAGCCTTGGGTCACCTTACCCTCGTACACTTTATTAGGCCGTATGTCGGGCTTGCAACGATCATGTACTTGCCGCCCACCCAGATACCGCTGCTCCTGACGTCATCTCCACCTCTTACTCACACGTCCCCTTCAGACCGAGGCCTGGGTCAAGTGGGAGTAGAGGGGGAGAGGAGGAAGGCAGAGAAAGGAGGAGTAGGGAAGAAGACGAATGTGGGGCAGACGAATATGGAGCGAGGGACGATAGGAGAATGGGTCGCGAACGCCAGAAGTACCTGAAAGCAGCATATAGAACGCTACGACGTAGGCTGGGCGCACATTGAGACGCAGGTGACACAGGCAACGCAGCACAGAGCAGGGCAGAAAACTGCATCTCACTATTTTAAATGTAAGCGCGCACGTGGGCACACAGGGCAGCACAGCTTAGGTGCAGACCTGTGTCAGCCTGCGCCACGTAGTCTTTGAAACGCAGTTTCCTGCACACGTGCAGCACAGCAATTCATTTTGACAGTACTCACGATGTCGTCCTCCGAGGAACTTATAGAGGCTGTCCGCCAACAAAGAGTGCTGTATGACATTACTCATCCTGAGTACATGAAGGGATCTTATAAAGACAAGATATGGGCTGTGATTGCATGCACTCTACAATTTAAAGATGGTGAGTATATTGTTGTACGAAAAATAATATCATGATCTTGCATACGTATACGACTGAGATACAGGCTTTCCTTTGATGTATGCCGTTGCATCTTGTGTGTGTGTGTGTGTGTGTGTGTGTGTGTGTGAGTGAGAGAGAGAGAGAGAGAGAGAGAGAGAGACAGAGAGAGAGAGAGAGACAGAGACAGAGAGACAGACAGACAGATGGTACCACTGAAGCCTTATATGGCTATCAAGTCAAGTACTTACTTGCTGTCAAGTCGTAAATAAGTGATTGAAATTTCCCTTGTGTCGAGATGAGACTCGGGATAATAAGTTAATGTTATAACTGTGTAATTTGTTCTGAAGTAGTGTAAATACTTTGTAGCAGATTGTTAAAAATTAAAGTAAAAATTGTTTCTGTGTTTTGTAACCTTAGTGTGGAACTGTTAATTTTTGGGAAGTCAAGGAGGGAGTCTGGGGCAGAAAGGGGTATTTAATATCTTGTTGCCCTAACCTACGAGGTTACAGGTCCCTTCTGGGCTTGTCTCCACACTCTCCGCTGCTACTGTCACACGCTACCAATACTCATTAGTGGCGGCCATTCACCGTACTTGGCGAGACTGAGTACGAAACATACCTCGGGTAAGTAGAGAGTGGAGGACACGACAATGGTGGCAGCTTAATGGGATATTTAAGGCTTAATTAAACTTTTGAGTTAAGCGGTTCCACACCTAGGTTCTTACACTCGTGTATGGAATTCAGTAGCGACTCTAGTTCTTACAGTGGTTCAGACGAAATTTCCTTTGCTCATTACTTTGATTCAGACACAGACTCAGACGAAGTACTGTTCGAAATGGCTGATGCTGCAGCTGCAGCAGGGATCGCTACCCTGTCCGACCAACTATCGCAGGCTATTGCCGATAATGCTAAGGATGCTGTCTACCGCGTTAAAGGGTTAAAGAGCTTTGCTGCAAGTAGAACTGCCACATTACCTGAATATCCTGGTGTCATCTTAGAAACAGACCTTAGCAAATGGCTTCAGGACATAGAGAGTAAGACTACGGGACCTAGGTGGACTATTGCCGGTCGCTTTGATGTGGTCCGGGAGTACACTCTAGGTGGGGTACATGACAGCATTGAGGACCTTATTATCAGGGTCAATGATGATTGGGACCGGTTTAAATCTATTCTCACAACGCTGCTGTCCCCAGAACAAACTCTCCAACCTACATTTCATGCGTTAAAACATGCGCGTCGTAATCCTGGCGAACGGTTGGTTGAATACTGGCTGCGATTGACTAGTATAGCTAAACGCATTGGAACTCTGCAGCCTCGGTACTATGACTGTTCCTTGTACCATGCTTTGGACAACTTTCTCGACGTATTCCCTGCCCAGTATAGAGCAACACTTGACCAGCAAGAGTTTACAGGCCCTGTCGATGCCCTTGATAAAGTTGTGAGTAAAGCCATTGAGTGGGCACAACGAAGTCACTCGTCGTTGGCAGATGTAAATGTAGCAAAAGAAAAGAGAAGGGATGTAGTTGCACATGTAAGTGTAGAGTCAAAAGAGGCCAAGGTTCCAAAAGAAAAAACAGGCACTGGAAAATCCACGGGGGATGCCCCAGCCAACTGTAATAGGTGCGGTGAGGCGGGCCATCGAGCACGTACCTGTCGCGCGCCTAACCCACTCTCGAGAGGCCAGGTTTTTGAGACTTCTGGAGGAGGAGTAGGCCACTGAATGAGACTTGTAGGTGCTCAAGGAAGCTTTTGAGACTTTTGCAGGAGGGGAAAAATACTGCTGTAGGTGCTCAAGGAGGCTTTTGAGACTTGTGAACGAGGGGAAGGAGGCTTCGAGGTGAGACTTCTGCAGGAGGGTAAGGAACCGAACCACTAACACAGCCGCGACACTCTGTCCCTGGAGGGAGTGACAGGGGCGTACGTCCTCTCTTAGCTCACTCGCGGTCCACACTGACTCCATTCACCACTGCGCTCCCTCGGCCCTCTCTCTAGACTTGGAGAATTGACGGCTAGGATGCTGGGTCGACATACATTTATAATCATTCTTTTGCCTTATCAACGTTCTCTGTCTCAACCAGAGTTTAGGACTGCTTACTTAATCCTTTGTCTTCACTTATATAACCACCAAACGTTTCACAATAAGGCAAGTTAATATTAAAAAGGAAAAACATAAAACTAACACATAAAGGTGGGTTTAGCTGAGCTTGAGAATAAATTGGTTTTGGGATAAATAATTACACTGAGAAAGAGTGTCTGAGAAAGAGGTGGATCTGATTAGTATGGTAATAATGAGACAGCTTTGGGGTAGTCTATGGATAATTAAGATAGAAGATAAATAATAACTAAGAGAATAAATAGGAACTTCGATAATTATATGGTAAATGGGGGTTTGTCTTAATATGGAAATAAATAAACAGGTTTGTGGGTTGGAGAAACAGAGGGCAGGACACACCAAACAAAACCTTGCTAGTTTTATCACGGGGTTCATCTCATCACTAAATAGCCTTAAACATGTCTCCCTAGCCTGTGTGTGTGTGTGTGTGTGTGTGTGTGTGTGTGTGTGTGTGTGTGTGTGTGTGTGTAGACAGGTAGGTAGGTAGGTAGGAAGACAGGCAGGCACGCAGGGACACACAGGTAAGTGGGTAGGTAATTAGGTAGGCAGACAGGCAGGCACACAGGCAGGTAAGCAGATAGGCAAGTTAGTCCATCCTAAACCTAAACTGAATCGTTTAAATGTAATCTCTTCGAAAGGACTAAGAATTATGACCAAGGCGCCTGATACACTGTTGGTAACGAGTACTGTGCCATCTCAAGTCAGTCACGAGGCTATAAAAATATCACCCAATTCTCCTCTCAGCAACATACAGGGAAAGAGGCGTGATAACTGGGCACTGGTCGAGGGAGCTAGTGATTTGAGGTGCCAGTCATCGGTGTTGGTTAGTGATGTTACGGGAGCTAGTCTGGTGATGAAGCAGAACTGCCTCAAGAACACGAACACGATAACGAACACGATAACGAACACACACACACACACACACACACACACACACACACACACACACACACACACACACACACACACACACACACACAGTATAACCTCAGATGTGTCCTTTCCATATGCCTACAGACTTATGCCTCACCCTTTGTGATGAGGAGGACCATAAGTCGAAGAGGCTGTGTATTTCAAGTGTACAATTTTCCTGCTTGGAATGATTATAACCACTGATGCTACCGGCTCTAAGTACAGGCTTGCGAGGATCCTAAGTGATTTGCCTGATACGGGAAATTACAATGAGGAAAAGAATTAATGAAGGTAGGAGTGTGGAGGATATAAATGGGGGAAAGAATAAATGAAAGTAGGGAAAAGGAAAATATAAAAATAAAAATATAAACTGAGATGACATGAGAGAAAAGTGATACCATGCCTTTTGCTGATAGGAAATTCCAGCACCTTATTACACGGACTGAGGTAGCGAAAGGGAACTGGTCAAAGTTTTCCATTTTCTACTTACAAAATGCTGCGGTAAAGGACGGACGCACGCACGCACACACTCACTCACCCACTCTCTCTCTCTCTCTCAAAAGAAAAAAAAAAGATGCACAATTAACTTATATGTCATGCCAGAACACAAAATGCATTGTATCACCGAAAACTCAAGAACGGTAGATTTTACAGCCAATAAACTGGAAGGGAACTCTCAAAGAAATCGTTTTATTGCCCAGACGAAACACCTACAGCTTTTGATTGTGCCTTGAGGACCCGAGACCAATTGAAGAGACCGAGGTGGACCAGAATACTAAGAAAGTGTATCGCCTTTAATATGAGAGACTTTGGAGACGAGAGAAGTAGGAGAGGGCTTGAGATGAGAGGATTACTATTTCAATACGAGAGGCCTTTGGATAGGAGTGAAGCAAGACAAGGAAACTTCAGGTCAGAAAATTATCTATTTCAATACGAGAAACTGTGGAGGGGAGTGAAGTTAGAGAGGAAGGGTTGAGGTGAGATAAGGGGGCGTGAGTTGCCATATGGAGGAGGAAAGGGTGACATGGAGGTGATTCATTTGTGTCACTCCTGACGGGATTAAGGCATCTGGTGATAGACAGGTAGACAGTTAGATTGATTGACTGACTGATTGATTGATAAGTGAAGTTTGTATGGAAGACGTAAATTTGGACCAGCTTAAAGTGAGTGTACAGTAGAAATGGATGGTCGAAGTAGGTATACAGGACAAAAATCTACCAAGTGAAGGTGAAGGTAATACAGAAATGGGTGGCAGATGTATGTATGAAGGACGAGAAAATGGACCAGGAGATATATGTATGAAGGACGAAAATAATGGGCCAGGTTATTGTGAAAGACCTATAATTATCACAGTATAAAAAACAAGGAATCAATAAGCTTCAAGTACTGAGATACAAGTCCTTCAAGTCTAGAGAGAAGCCATAAACCACACACAGAGGCCAATTAAGGAAACTCGCCAGTGAACGAGCAAAATGATGACCATAACCATTTTCGTAATAACTTTCCTTGTATATCTTGCACGTAGGTGGGTTTGTACAACTTTAAGATGTGGAAACTGATTAGCTTGCGTGTAGATGTGTGTAGGAGGGGGGGGGTGAGCGCGCAAGGAAAGGGGGGGAGGTCATGTAATCTACTGGTGTTTGCACTTTGCTCATAAAAACACACTACAGAACTAATATGTGATGTTACAGCAGACCAACGTACATATCATTACTATTTAACCATCAATATACTTTCAGCTGGAGATCCATGGTCGCTCAGTGAAAGCGTTTTTGTCTCGTGATCTGTTTTTAGGGTAACTCAAACCAAGGCGGCCATTTAAAGAGAATCCTGATATTAAGTATTTTCATGTGGAGTCAAAATTCTCTGCCAGCCTTGCGTCCTACTTTCCGTATTTCTCACTCTTGTCAAATGAGAGTATCGTTCCTTCTGATACCTTTCTCTTGTGTGTTTCATATTGCTATCACAAGAAACTAGTTCATGTGGCACCCTTCCATTGCCTCAACTGGCAGATAGGTGTTGGAGGCTTTTTGCTCACGGACATACTTGCATATGTGATCACCCTGTCGGTTCATATTGCAGACTGACGGGATGAATCATTATAACACATTTACGTATCACTCTCACTACAGACACCCATCACCATTTATGCTTCTGTGTTGCGTGCCTAACCTTGTAAGACTTAAGGCTTCCCAATGTGAGAGACATTAACCTGGTCCATATACTGTAACTGAGCAAAAACAACATTCAATTAGACTTGCGTAATACTAGAGCTGTCCCGAACTGCAGAGGGTTAATATTGGATCTGGCGTCATTCTCACTACAGAAACCCATCACCATTTGTGCTTCATCAGTATGTTGCGTGCAGAGGCTTGTATGACTAGAGGCTTTACTATGTGTGAGGCATTTAGCCGGCCCATAAAACCCAGCAAAAACAATATTCGATTACCTTCCGTCAAAGGACTCGTAACACTGAGGCGGGAATCGGTCATATACTGACGCAAATCGTCCCGAGTGTGAAGTATGGGATAAAAATTGGATGGGGAAATACTCGTTTCATTTAGCTGGATTCTGGGTAAGCTTTCATAAGGAAGATAAACAGTAAAATTATGGTGTATTCGCTGCTGTATATAGAGAAAGACCAAAAGCAGAGTACAGAATCCCACTAGCAACATTCTGCCCCAAGACTTCTTCAGGAACAACACCAGTAGACAGTGCTTCACTATTTAAATTGACCTAAGCCTGAATGGTGACCAGAACACAAGTACACAATCCTGCACTACCAGTCAGGCTTGGGTCTGTTTAAGGAGTGGAGTGTTGTCCAGTAATGATGTTCCTGAAGAAGCTTTGTGGGCGAAACGTTGACATAAACTGGTTCCTGTACTCTGCTTTTGGCCTTCCTTCGAGTATTAATATTGTTGCTGTCTTTGCTGCTTCCTGGACTTTGATGAATAGTCGTGGAGAAGGAAGACGTGTTTCTGAGCTCTCCTCTAGCTGCAGGGTTGCCTCACCGGCGTTAGCTTTTTCTTTTTTTCGCCACTAGGGCGTTTTTCAATAAAGTTAGGTTAGCTAGACCTCATTTTCCTCCCTGGCCTTAGTAGATATAGTAGGTGTCTATATCTAATTTCTGAGATTGCCTTTGCTTACTCACCTCTGGAGTGTACCCCCCACTGATCGCTCTGGGGTGTGAGTCACACACAGGCGCGTCCTCCCGACAGTGGGTTGAGAGGGTAATCTCAGCCTAGGTGGGTCTTCCCCAGGTACTTTGCCCTTTGGTCGTTTTTCTCTCTCTTCCCACTTCCCCTTCACGGGGGAAGTGGTAGCTATGACGGACGCCCCTACTGCCTTCCCCCCCTTCAGGGAGGGAGGTAGTCCTGACGACATCCCCACCGTGACTGACCGACCCCAGACTGACGGACGCCAGACTCGTTCCCCGCTTGACATACCTGTAAATAACGCGACCTTCGTAACGCTTCATGCACTAGTTTCCACTCCCCTGTCCAGACTCAATCCCTTCATTGTCAAGAAGGTGATTGACCACTGTGCGGGAGAGGTGGAACAAGTAAAAAAACTTGAAAATGGGGACCTCCTAGTAAAGACATTCAACTCAGCTCAGGTTAAAGACTTGCTAAAGCTGCGCAAGTTTCACTGCCATGATATTGAAGCCAAGATCCCAACATCCATGAATTCCTGCAAGGGTGTTATCACTTGCAGGGATCTCATGGTGATGAGTGAGGAAGAGATCATACAGGAACTTACTCAGCAGGATGTAATTGATGCCAGATTCATCACTCGTTATCAGGAAGGCGTAAGGATGAAGACAGCCACTGTTGTCCTCACTTTAGGCAAAGTTTTTCTACCTACAAATGTCAAAGTAGGATATGAAATTGTAAATGTAAGACTGTACATCCCGAATCCCCTTCGTTGTTCAAAATGTCAGCTCTATGGACATCATGAAAAGGCTTGTCGGGCTTCCAACATCGTGTGTGGCAAGTGTGCGGCTGTAAGTCACTCTGCTGACAACTGTACATCCGAGACTGAGTGCTGCTTTCACTGCCAGGATGCTCACTCCACTTCCTCGAGGGTTTGTCCCAAGTGGAAGGAGGAGAAAGAGGTCTGCACTGTGAAAGCGACTTGTCTTGTCGGTTCCCCTCGTGTTTCGCAGCGTGTGGCTGTTTCCACCTGGCTGTGTTTTAGGATTGGTTCTAGTGGCTGGAATTGGTTGTAGCCCATCAGTATGACTTTGCGTGTTGCGAGGTCGGGGTTTAATTCCTTTATGATTGCAGGGTAGCCTGCTACTGTTTTGCAATACTTCAGGGTCTCGTACGTGTCTTGGTCGTGTGGTGTTAAGATCATACTGTAGTCTCGTCTCGTTGTGGTGTGGAATTTTAGGTTGGGGTGTTCCTCTTCTAGTTGCATGACTAGGTCCATTGTTGTGGCGAAGGCCTCCTGCTTTGGTATCAAGAAGGGTGGTAGGTTTGTAGTGGGGCGTGGGGCAGTCTTTACAGAGACAGCTGGAGTTCTTCTGGGTTGGATGTTTGGAGGTCGTGCTGCAGGGGGGTTGTCGTTTTCCGATTTAAGGGCGGCTGGCAGAGTTAGTGAGTCATTGCTGCTGTCATTGCTTCGTTTCTGGTTTTTGTCGTTCTTTTTCTTGTTTGTGACGACGGTGAAGTTTTCGTCTTCATCTGGTGCTGTATTCGAGTTGTCTGCCTCTTGCTCATCTATTTGTGCTGTGCAGTCTTGGGCCGTGTCGTTGGTGTCACTGGGTGAAGTGGAGATTGCTTCTGTAAGATCAGATTCTGGCGGTGGTGGAGTGGTGTCCATTTGACTTGAATTTTCGGTGGGTGGAGTCAGCGGGTTTTTCTTCTGCGAGTTGTCCTGCTGCACAGGTACTTGCTTTTTTGCTCCTGGTCTGTGTTCCTTGGGGCTGGGGTCTCTTGGTCTTTTGTTTAGGCCAGCTAGTTTAGTCATGTTGCCTGTGGTTGTTGTGCCTGTCTTCAGTTGTATTGGTTATGGCTCCGTTGTCTTGGTTTTGGGGATGGTTCCTCCTCCTCCTCCTTGTCCTTGGGGAGGGGTTCTGGGTCGGTTGGTCGTTTTCTTCATAGTGATAGGGAGAGAGAAAGGGCGTGCCCAGGCCTACCTATATCAGCGATCCTAGGCACCGGGTTTTTACCTCCCCCGTCCTCTAAAGGACGTCGTGGGGAGGGACCCTTGCACCTACGCTGATTGCCCCCTGAGGGGAACCTAACCCTAACAGCGTTTTGCCTTCCTGCAACCCCTGGCTCCCCAGCCAACCTAGTGGCCCCCCTTGTGGCCCCCCTTGTGGCGGCCCTAAACGGCCTTCCCGCGGGGTTCGGTTCGCCAGTGATGGGGTTGCAGGAAATCCTACGGCGATGTGGGCAAAGGATTGCAAAGGACGGGGAGATAGAGTGTGGTGTATTGGATGTGTGTGTGTGTATGTGTGTGGGGGGGAGACGGTGGGGGGGGAGAACGTTACAGAAAGGAGAGTGTTTGGAAGGCGGGAAAACCCGCCTGACTGTGATATACAACTGTCAGTTGCCCAACAGTGTATAGTCACAGTCGTGTGGTGCTGCTGGTGGCAGGAAGTGAGGAATCGAGTTGACGAAAGTGAAACGTGGGATGTAAACTCCGTAGAGTTAAAGAGCTGGATATGCTGCTCCTTCCGCTGCTCAAACGAGAATGGGTGGTAAGAGTGGTTAGCCTGCCTATAGGGTTGGCTGGTCACACCTACGAGAGTGAATTAGTAGTGGTGAGGAACTTACCGTGTACTGTTTCAGTGATTCTAGGTTCCGATTTTATTTTCGCTCGGAATATATGTATTACACCAGATCCGTTGTGCATAGAGATCGATGGGGAGAAGGTAGAATTACAGTCGGGAGAGGAGAATCTTCGCATAGATGGTGCTTCCTCCTTGCATGTAGTTGAAACCGGCTTATCAGATGACCAGGAGTATATCTCTGGGCGTTGTATGACGAGTGAGACAGTCGTGATTGATCCGTTCACAAGTGGAATGATCTCGTTAGAGACTGAAATTTCAGAATGGTCCTTTGGGTTTATTCTCACCTAATCCTGGTAGTACTTTCGCTGCTATGCTGTGGCCAGGGATTGTACAGATGGTCCCGGGCGAGGCGGGAGGAAAGTCCAGGGTTTATGTTGCCTACACTAACGCCACCCCTGACCGGGTCAGTATATCTGGCAGGTACAGGGTGGGGACAATAGAACCGTTTGAGGAGATAATGTGGGACGAGAATCAGGAGGATGAGCAAGGGCAAATAACTGGTGTGACACAGGGAGAAGGGAGATTAACTAAGCTCTTTCTAAAAGTAGATGAGTTATGTCCACCGGAGACTAAGGAGAATGATGCTCTCAAACGTCTAGTGCGAAAGCATCCTCAAGTGTTTGCCTTGCCTGATGAACCACTGAATATTACACCTTATTTCCTCCATCACATCTGTGCTACAGGACCGGTTGTAA
>NW_027644644.1:122500-125000 GCF_032717465.1 Coenobita brevimanus | reverse complement strand
TTCCGGATCACTTCCTTGCCTTATAAAGTCCCTGACACAGATGTCTATGTACAGACTGTCCCCTCTGCCAAATTCATTGCACATATGCTGACAAGATCTTCTCAGAGGAATGCACTCGAGATCTCCTGGCCAATGACTATGAACCTGTCCTTCCCCCACAACTGCGCTCACGTAAATCCGTCATCCTAAGAAACGTAGACAACATCATCTACGACAACAATGAGGATGACATCATACAAGAAATAACCTGCAACAACACCTTCATTCGGGAGGGACACGTGGAGAACATCTACAAGTTTCCACGCTCTCACAACATCAAAGTAACATTCAAACAGATTGCGCAGGCAAAGAAAGCAACTGAGGCAGGACTTAAACTGTTCTACCTCAGCATTCCTAACTACCAAATTGAACAAGAACAATTTATCCCGATCTTGACCTGCTACAAGTGCTATGCAGTCGATGGACACTCGGTAAAGGACTGCCCCAAACCTCGAGAGTACAAAGTATGCTCCCTCTGTGCCAGCACAGAGCACAAGTACACACAGTGCACCTCAAGCACAAAAAAATGTGTTAACTGTGATGGTGAACATGGAGCAACTGCCATGTCCTGCCCTATAAGGAAAAAAGCGGTGCAGGAGAATAGAAAGTCTATTGCCCAGTTGCCTGAACAGCAAGCTGGACAATCAAGAACTTACAGTACAGCCGCTGCAACACCAATCAACAGCAACAGCACTACCACTAACTCACCCCTACCAAGCCTCACAGTCCCGCCCAGTACTATTCTGTACTGCATGTATGAAGCACATGTGCTTAATGCAACATACCCTGGGACTTATGCTACTTACCTAAATAAACTGTTCCAAGACAATGGAATTCCACCTGTCAAGGCCCCAAGCAACCCATCCTCTAAAGCTATCCTAAACAAAACCAATGCAGTTACCACCACACCCCCTACTGCCTCCCCCCTACTCCCCGCCTTCCAGACTGAGTCTTCAACACTCACCACGCCCTCAGAATCAGCAATCACCGACAATGAACTGATGGGGAATCCCCCCATCGCCACCCAATCGCACCCCCCACCCAGGTAACAGCTGAATCAATCAGTGATGAAAACCCGACCCCACCATCGCCCTCTAAGGCAGAAAACGCCACTTCTGACGCTACTCTACCGTCACAGAACACAGAGTATATAACCGATGCCTCCACTTCAGAGGATGACGAAGAGACCGACGAAGAAGAAGTCAGTGCCAGTGAACTAGGAGGAGTAATAATCTACAGCCTCGAATCCCTCCAGGAAAATAAAACAAAACTAGATAGGCAACAAATAGCAGCGCTAACAATCGCATCACATGTAAAAATCGAATACGGCAATGACAACCTTTCAACAAAGTACGTGTACAGTCTGTTCATCCAGAAAAGGGTTGATATCAACTCGTGCCAGTTCAAGGTTGCGAAACCCGGCCTCTTCAACAAATGCCATAGTGTATTCCTCCGCACTGACAGACTTAGAAAAAACCCTACTCGTACTGTTAACAAATAAATGGAAACGATTAGAGTAATTCAACATAACGTCCTCCACTGGCCGACAAACAAACGAACTCTAACGACGATCTACCAAACCATAGCACCTGACGTCGTTCTCATCAACAGCCACGGAGTTGAAGACAGTGACAGTATAAAAATCTATGGCTACACTGTCCACAAACGTAACACCAGTGGTGAGAACGGCGATGGCTCAGCTATAGCCATCAGACACGGACTGACATACAGACTAGACGATGACTACATTACAGACATGCTCTCAATCACGCTGCAAACCACGACAGGACCGCTTAAACTAGCAACGACGTACAGTCGCGAGCAGATGAAATGGAGACACCAGCACACACACCTCTGGGTCGCTTCTACCCGACGAGTTACGGGAGAGTGAGTGTGGGTGGGGGGTGTTTGGTGGGGCTGGTGGTGGGAAAAAGATCAAGAGAGGGAAGGGAAGGGAAGGGAGGAGAGGAGGGGCGGCAATAACCATGGCTGTCAAGGTCTTACTTTATCTTGATTATGAATTAATGTTTGATTTTGGGAGAGCTTAATTAATCATGATGTCAATCACATCACTGATAATGGGTTTTAATTTAAAACTGTTTTCACTTGAAGCGAGAGAGTAGTTTGTTGTGTCATAGATGAAGCTGGCACCTTTGCAGCTGAACTGTGGCTTCATAAGATTCTATACAACAGCCAAAGCGTTAACCTAATGGTTCATATTGGCTAAACCGAGATGAAGAGGAGTTCATCAGCACTATGGGTATCACACAAGGCTGCTGCTCACGATGGAGAGACGATTTGAGGTCATAGCAGAGCGGGGTCGCATAATTGGACTCCGAGAGAGTGGAATGTCCATCCGTGATATAGCCAGGACCATTGGGTGCTCTACGGGGAAGGTTTCACGGTGGATGAATGACATTTTGGCACAGCATTTTTGAGACCCTCCCCTAATTTGTGACAC
>NW_027644644.1:0-117500 GCF_032717465.1 Coenobita brevimanus | reverse complement strand
TGATTGACCGCCAAGGACGTAAAATACATGATACCCAAGGACAACTGACTCTTTTTACCAACCTATGGCGTGACATTCTTCAAATATCTGACGACGAAAATGACGATTTTGACGAGGACAACGAACGAATGGTCCTTCACTTCCTCAATGACAACAGAGACAGAATCCTCCCCAGTGACACAGCAGACTTCTCCAGACTAACGAACAACCTTCTCACTAGACGAATCACAGTAGACGAACTTAAGACAGTAGTCACAAAAACGAAGAACACGGCCCCAGGACTGACAGGCATTAACAAACAAGTTATCATGGAATGCTCACACTCCATGATAGAAAGACTCATCGACATTTTCAACGCCTCCCTGTCCGCGGGATACTTCCCTGACAAACTTAAAGAAGCCGTAATAGTAATGATACCTAAGCCAGGAAAGACTGACACGACACCCGAGAACTATAGACCAATCTCACTGCTCGAAGTACCAGGAAAACTGCTTGAAAGGATCATCAACAGAAGACTCCGACTTTACCTAGAGACAAACAGACTTCATAACCCCAGACAGTACGGCTTCAGACCACAAAAAGACACAAACAAAGCCATAGCCCTGACTTACGAGACTATCGCCCAGACCCTGTCGAGACGGGAACAGTGCTGTCTCGTCCTCAGAGACGTAAGCAAGGCCTTTGACAAGGTCCGGCATGAAGGACTCAAATACAAACAATTACAACTAGAACTCCCTACCATCCTCGAGAAGTTTTTATGCGACTTTGTGACTGACCGCACCGCGAGAATTAGACACAAGGACCAGTTAGGCGACGTAATACAGCTCGACAGTGGGGTGGCACAAGGGAGCGTCCTCTCCCCCACCCTATACATTCTTTACACTAGAGACACCCCCCCCCCACCTCCAGACTGCCTAGACATGATGTATGCTGACGATGTGACTCAAATAGTGACTTACCAAGGACGGTCCAAACTCATGATGGCCAGCAAAGTAGCTAGAGAAATCACCAGAATCAGTGATTATGAGAAACGATGGAAGATCAGGACTAACCAACAGAAATTTAAAATAATTCCATTAGCACAAAAATACATGGAAGAAATCATTGTGGATGGTGAGCTACTAAACACAAGCAATGAGGGAAGCCTGTTAGGCCTCACAATAACTCAGGCCGGGATCACAAAACATGTAAGGGAACGAATATGCAAGGGGAAGGCAGCACTGATCACCCTCTACCGTTTTAAAACGCTAAATAGAAAAATAAAAAGCCACCTCGTTAAAGCCTACATTCTCCCTTTGCTAGAATACCCTCCTGTGCCACTGGACACTATATCAAACACCCAAAAACTAAAACTACAAAGAGTATTAAACAAAGCTCTGAGATTTGTCGAAAACGACCATCACCCCTTCAACTATATCACAGAACAATTACACAGCATGCACAAAATAGCTGCACTAAACATCCGGATGCACAAGAGGGCAGGAAAAATCTGGCAAAAACTAGAAGAGACCAGAGACCCAAATTACGAGGACATCACCAACAAAGAATACGGGAGGATGCATAATTGGTTCCCCAGCTCCCTCTTAAACAGAAATAGACCGCCACCAAACCCAATTTATACGTCCCTCTAACGACAACCCCTCTCATTATATATCTATCTATCTATTGCCAGACGCCTCAAACGGCAGCAACGAAGCGAAAGACCACGTTACCCTATATCCCATACACCTGCCGACCTTGAACTGACCGCACCAGACCACCACTACTGTCAGGAGACAGTTGCACTGCACACTCATTCCCTGCCCACTCCTGAGTGAATGCACTCCGTCGTCCGTTGTGCTAGCTCCTGAAACCAAAATGTAAGGAGCTGTCACATCTGATGGCGGGGTCGTGAACGTGGAGTGGGTTGGGAATAGACATTGCCCATGCACAGCCTATGCCTCGTGCACCCTGGTGAGTGCCATGGGGAGGAAAGATAATTTCTATCCTTCCCCCCCCATTTTCTCTAATACTAAAACTCCTCCTTTCCATGACTATAGAGCCTGTGAAATAGGGAGCAGCAACCCACCAAGACAGCAGAACCCACCAATGCCACAGAGACAGGCACCACCCTTAGTAGCGCCGGGGGTACAAACTATGGCTCTTCACCTTCATCGATATATCTACCCTTGTCTGCACATACACAGAGTGACCGCTGTATAGGACCAACAGGAACACAGCATACACAAAAAAATAAAAACTAAGCCACAGCAATGGGGACGGCCCCCAATCTTTATACCTCCGACTGTCTTTCATATTTCCCCACTTAATCTCTTCTAATCTCTCCCTTTTCTTTCCCCCCACTTTTCTATGACGAAGTGAAGTGAAGTGCGGCCACTCGCAGCCCACCTCTCGCCGAGGCAACACCTCCACCGCTATTCCCGGCGGGACCAGCTCTCCACAGCAGCCGTTTCAGCTGAAGGACGGGTCTGTCCTCTCCACCTACGGGAGTGCCCTGGTCAGCCCACCAGGAGGTTGAGGCTCGTCCGCCCTTTCCATGGCCGACCACCCTCCCTCCGCCACTACCTTGACCGGGGTTGTGCCCTTGTGTCCACCTGGACTGGGCCTTCCCTCTACGCTTCCACCTGCTGCTGTGGAGAGCTGGAGCGAGTGAATGGGGGTTGAGGGCAGAGTTCGGAACGCTTCTATCAGAGCTTCGGCGCCCTCACCATCGGCGCCGTTTAGTCTACCATGCTCTCGTCCCTCTCTGCCCTCTGTAAACATTAAGCAGCCTGCCGCCAACCACCGCCGAGTCGTTTGGGGATCCACCTGAGCATGCCGGCGCCCCTTCCATCGGCGCCGTGCAGTCTACCGCTCTCTCCCCCTCGCCTCGTCGATCATCGGGCTGTTGCCTCACCACCATCGCCTCGTTCCCTTCCTCTGCCGCCCTTGCCCTGTCTGCCAGTCTGCCGTCCGCGCTTTGCCCCTTCATTGGAGCTGTTTCCTGCATTTTCCCTGACGGGCTCTCATGTTTGCCCGTTCCCCACCACGTTGTGGGGAGAATATTTCAACAACAACAACAACGTCTGTGCGGCGACTGGACACAGTCCAACAACTCCCACTATCATACACACAGACTCGGCTTCGGCCATTCACACCCTTCGCCAAAACGCTCACAAAGACAACATTCACCTAATATACAACATTCTCACCACCACCCAAGCTATCCGCAATGCTGGCGGATCCGTTACCATAAATTAGATCCCTAGTCACGTAGGCATTGCAGGCAACGAAAAGGCAGATCGAATAGCAAAACAAGCCCTAGAAAACCCCAGCATTGATTTTGTAATCTCCACGAGCCTGCGCCAAGTCAAGCATGCCATTAAGACCAGGGCAGCCAGATTAAATAAAGAAGACCACCGCCTATATGTTGAACTGGGTTCCCCCTCGGCTAGATGGTACTCACTTGCCACACGCTACAAACCACCGCCAATCACAACTAGATCCAACCTTACGATGCTCAATCGTCTGCGCCGCCTTCGCCTGGGCTATAAATGCTACGATGAAATGGTTCCAGATGACGAAACCCCCGAACCTGCATGTGAACACTGCCAGGAGGCTCCACTTTATCCCCTCCTGCACTATCTTCTCAGATGCCCAGCCACATCCCTCATCAGGAAACGACCTCTTCCTAACCCAGACACTCCCAGAACTCACGAAGCAGCCAGATCCATAAACTCTTTACGTAATGCTGCAGCCTACGTTGTAGCCACGGCCCCGCTCTCAGCACTGACTGAGGTGGTGCGCTCTGCACCTCCTCCCACCTAACGTGCATATCCACTGATATGCAGGGTATGTATGTGTGTGTGTGTCTGTGCGAGTGTGCGTGCGAGCATGTGTGCATATGCATATATATATACATGTGTGTATATATGTGCATATAGTTTTTAAAGTCAAGAGACTGCTCCTGCAGTCTTCATCACTTACTTGTCTCTGCTTAAATCACTGACTGGGCTAACATATGGCCCGGCCCCTTCCACTTCAACGAAGGGAAAATCTTCAACAAACAGACAAACATGTGCGGCGGTGCCCATGTCGATGTCATATCATGTCATTCTGCCTCAAGCTCTCGCACCGTGCACATCTACCAGAAGAGGCCTCCGATCTTCCACTAGCCAGTGGCTGACACCTCACTGCGCTCTGATTGGATGGCGCCGGATCTGCTTCCTGATTGGAGGGCACGCGATCCAGCAGAATATGACAGTCCAACTGTCTCACAGGCAAATTATATAGGAAAGCAGTACTGCAGTGTCAACTGCCTTGAAGGCCCTCTCCCACAGGAATCTCGGTGCCTCTCCACGTACCCTGAGAGCATTCTACATACACGCGATACGGTCACTTGTTGACTATTGTGCGGTGTGCCTTGTGGGACTTTCTGGGGATCAGGCCCGCTCTCTTGAAGTCCTGCAAAACACTGCACTTCGTGTGATGTTGGGTGCTCCGGTGTGGACACGCACCGAGAATCTAAGGTTGGAGAGTGGACTTCCCTCTCTCAAACACCGAATCTGGAGTCGTTCGGCAGCAGCTGTTGCACAGCTCTGCAGATGCAGGCCTCAATTGCCTGTCTCTGCTATGCTACAACATACCCTAAACAGGCCCCTGAATCAACATCGTTCAAGGAGGGACTGGGCACACTCTGCTGTGACCATCCTGCACAACCTCGGTTTAATTGACGCCCTGCAGGGAGGATCTGACCTCCCCCACCCTGACTACTCACCTCCACCACCATGGCTGCCTCCTGCGATTCGAAGTCTCGCCCCCTCTAGCACCTTCCCGAGAGCCTCTTTGCCCCCAGTGTTACGGCAAGAAGCGCTCAGAGGGATGGCACCTCTTCGTGTCCCAGGAGCAGTTGAATATTACACTGACGGGTCAGTCACCGCTGATGGGTCGGCGGGTGCTGCATTTTACTGTGAGGGCCGTGCCGAGACATGGAGGCTCCCTACAGGAGCCTCTGTGCACGAGACGGAGCTTGTTGCAATCCTTGGCGCTCTCAGAGACGCCAGCCAACATCATCACAGGAGAGTAATTATACATACAGACTCGCTCTCGTCTCTGCATAGTCTTCGTGCACGACGATTCACAGACAATGTAGCCTTGCTGACCTCCATTCTTGCTGTGGCTGACACCATTGCACGCCGCGGCACTGACATTCTTTTGCATTGGATACCCAGCCATGTGGGTATCCAAGGTAATGAGCTTGCAGATGCTGCGGCTCGCAGCGCCACTGCTCGGCCCAATGTAAACTTCCACCTGCAGCCCAATCTCGCGAGAATAAAAAGAAAAGCCTATAACTCCATCACAAGGCTCACTCGTGAGGATCATGAAGACCAGGTCGCTGCTGGCTCACGCTCAGCCTCGTGGTTTGCACGAGCAACTCAATATGAGCCGCTCACTGCCCCCTCTCACACCCCCAATGCTCTCATAGTAAGACTCAGACGCCTCCGCTTAGGTTACCCTTGTTACACTCAAATATCAGGACTAGATCCTGACCCGTGCCCTCACTGCCACCAGCAAGATGACTGGCCTCTGCTCCACTATCTCACAGACTGCCCTGCCACTGCTTCCTTACGACTTACTCTACGTGACCGTCTCGTCAGACGAATAGCTCGCCATGACACCGCAGCTGAAATTGTTGCACTTTCCCCTATCCCTTCCCTGCTCTCTATTGTCTCTTCTTCACCTCCGCCACGCTTAAAAAAAAAAAATAAATAAATAAAAATAAAAAAAATAGCACCTCTAGTTTACTTTCATCTTCCTCGCCTGTGTCCATCTGTCGCCATACAGAGGACACACGACTTATATAAAACATGAAAACATCTGCGGGCTCTACACCCTGAGCCCGGGTCCATCCTAACATTAGGTGGACAAATCTAAACAAACAAACAAACAACAGTGTCAAATCCAACCCTCCCCTTACCAATTCACGCCGATGTTGATCATCCAAGCCCGTGGATCATTCCTCACCCCTGTTCTCTAGCTGAGACAGACTCAGAATTCCCAAGATAGACTTTGGTCCTTTTAAGCTCGCCCAGTATTCACTTCCCGGCAGCCGCAGCGGTAACATCTCTCCCGCTCGCTCCCGCTCTGCATAGACTCGGCGCTCATAGTGAAACGTGGATAGCGCAAGCTAAGATTTTCACTGCTGCTTTTCCCAGCACCTTACCGATTACGACTTTCCCATCATTCTGCAAGTCTGTCAGCTCGCTCACCTTGGCTGAAAATCTTTTTTACTACTTAAGACTACCTTTATTTCTTAGATTTTACTTTGGTCCTGTTAGGCTCGCCCAGTAGAGGCTCTGGTGTGGTACGAAGCCGAACCCCGAGGCCAGTGGCACGAGGGACCCCGTTCTGGGGTGGTTATAGGAAGCACTGGAATGGGTATTTTCTTTAATAGGGTTAGGGATCAGGGGTACTCCTTTGACCTTGCAAGTGGTCACTCCCTTTAGAGGGGGGGAGTTTAGGTTACAAGCCCCAGATCACAGGTAGATTGGACCAACTAGGCGGCCTGTTAGTGGCCTCTCAGGATTTTTTCCCCATGTTGAAAAATGGGTAAACTTAAAATCAAACACAGTAATCCCCAAGAAAATCAAGTTAAACTGAAATTGCTTGAAATAGTTGCTCCTCACAACATAAAAATAACAGGACTCCATGATTCAAAAGAATTCATCACCGCAACTACAGCCACAGAAGATGACACTAATAAGCTCCTGTCTCATCCTCTGAAAACATCTTTACAGGACAATGGCTTCACCCCAATCCTCCCTCCCGACCTAAAAGCTAAAAGGAGCATTATATGCACCAAAGTAGATGACATCATCTACTGCCACAGTGAAGAGGAGATTGAACATGAAGTCATTAAAGAAAACTCTTGGGCCAAAATCACCAAAATAACCAAATTTGGCAACAGAAACACTATGAAAATAGAATTTGATGATATCAAGATGGCAGAAAAAGCAATAGAAGGGCTGAAATTGTTCCATCTGTGCATCAGCAAAAATCAGATCCAGGCTGAGAAATATCTACATATCATAATGTGTATGAAGTGCTATGAAATGGACACACATAACATCAACGAATGTCCTAAACCCAAAGATTTTAAAATCTGTTCTGAATGCTCCAGTCTTGATCACACTTGGAAGAAATGCAACTCCAACTTCAAAAAGTGTATTAACTGCGAAGGAGACCACCGCACTATGGCTATGAAATGCCCTAAAAGAAAAGAAATAGTAAAGAAAGCAATAAATACACCCCCCCCCCCTGCCACAGTACGACCAGGTCTAAGCTTTGCACAAGTAACAAAACCAAACCCTAACACCCCAGCAGCTGCTATACAAAATGGATCTCCCAACGACAAGTTTTCAGACTACATGCTTCTTATCATGAATGCTCACATGCACGAGCTTGCAAACCCAGGCAGCTTTAATAAAATTCTGGACTACCAATTGTCAAACTCCCCCCTAACCCCCCCTCTGAAAAAATTATACAAGCCATTCTGCCATCTACAACTAAAAATCTTCTTTCTCCCCCAGCCAATACAAATAAAAAACCTGCTGAATCATCCCTTTACACACAAACCATCCCTATCTCTGAAGAGAAAAACGCAGAGGCTATGGCGCTTGACACACATGAAGATGAACCCATCCCACATGGAAGTAATGACATCCCAAAATACCAAACAGACAGTGAATCAGATGAACACCTAAGCTCCTCTGACGAAGACGAAACCGAAAATGACAAGGTAGAGGATTGTAGTCCTCCCCTCAATTTGAAAGTCAAACAAAGAATACAAACAAAGAGAACTAGCCAAAGCTATAAAAGAAAACAAAGCCTTATTCATACAAAATAACAACATACTGAATCCAGATTTAGCACTCAACCAACTAAGAATCACCTGTGAAAAACTAGAAACCTTCCAACATCTTATTCGGCCAGCTAACACCGAAGAAGAAAGACTTCTCCTTCGCCTAGGGGATCAGCACACAAAGGCTTCCCAACCCTCTCAGTCCAGACCCCAAAGACATAGACAATGAAAATAATTCAACATAACGTCCTTAATTGGCATGGTCGAAGTCTAGGTCTTAGCAATACCTACCGTAATTTAGATCCAGACATCATTCTTATAAATAGCCACGGCACTACCTCACCAAATTCACTCCGTATCCCTGGGTATAAAACACATAGTAAAAACTTTCTCAATCGCCCTATGGACGGCACAGCCATTGCACTGAAAAACAATTTACAATACAAAATCATAGACAATTTTATCTCAGATCTGATAGCAGTAGAGTTACAAACACACACTGGAAAAATCATTATTGCTACAGTATACCTCCCCCCGAGCCGCCCTTACCTCCCAACCCCCGATTTTATTAACTTATTCAGAAGAACCATCCCTATATACCTCATTGGTGATCTTAACGCTAAACACCGCCTCCTGGGCAACAGAAACTCAAACGTCGTAGGAAGACAACTTCCAAGACTCATCCAAGACACCACAGTAAGACACATTGGTCCCAACTTTCCTACATTCCTCTCACACAACTCTACCTCCACCCCAGACATAGCTCTTTGCAACCTAACAGCTTATCACAACACCCATTTCTCTCCCGGCCCTCTCACCACTAGTGATCACATCCCCATAATAGCCACTATCTCCACTGCCCCAATAACCGTCCCCATTTCACCTCGACCTAACGGCCAACTGGAATGACTTTAAACAAGATATAACCACAACATTTACTAACTTTCATATCCCCGGTGATGGAACACTAGAGGAAATCGATCAATCTCTTGAAAGATGGTAGGCCTACTCCAACATAAATATTGCAATCAACAACAACATCCCTACAACCACACATAGAACAATCACTACTCCTAAACACAACAGAGACACACAGATCCTCATCAATCAATACAATGCATTAAGAACTCACTCCCAAACACATGGTTGGACACGAGATCACTTTAGACTATACAAACTACTTCAAACTCAACTACACACATCCCTTCTAACAGAACACAACACACATTGGGCAAACACTATTGCAAACACCGCCAATCGAAGTGGAGGAGCCTCTTCCACCTTCACCACCGCCTGCCGCCATCGCTCTCTCTTCTTCTCCCCCTCCACCTAAGGAGAAGAGGAAGAAACAAAAGAAGAAAGGGGGAAAGACCAAGAGCGACCCCTCCTCCGTTGCTCGCCGGATCGAGGCCCTCCTTCCACCACTCTCAGGGACTCGTGATCTCGAGGCCCGCACGGATGCGGACCTAGAAGAGCTACTCTTCTGCCTCACGGATCCGATCAACGACGACGATACACTGCCTCTCGTCTACCAGACTCTGTATCAGAAGATCCGTGAGGCATACAACTCCAACTCCTCCTCTCCATCTGAGGAAGCCGCCATCCGTGAGGGCATCGGGTTTGATCCACCACGTGCTGCCCTCGTCAACTATATAGCCACCAGACTGCTCTCTTAACTGTTGAGCCACGCCTGATCCTGTCCTGCCTTGCTGCTTCGGCTTGCAGTTATTGTCACCGCTATGCTCTCTTTTGAGAGCTTTGTTTTTGCCATTCCTCTGACGGGCTCTCTGTTTGCCCGTGTCCTCACCTTATTGTGAGGCAAATATCACCAAAAAAAAAAAAGCTGCCCTCGTCAACTATATCGCCACCAGACTGCTCTCGTAACTGCTGAGCCACGCCTGATCTTGTCCTGCCTTGCTGCTTCGTCTTGCAGTTTTTGCCACCGCTATGCTCTCGTTTGAGAGCTACTTTATGCCACTTCTCTGACGGGCTCTATGTTTGCCCGTGTCCTCACCATGTTGTAAGGCAAATATCACAACAACAACCGCCAATCTTTATAATGATCCCTCCACATTTTGGCGTCAAATAAAAATCCTCTCAGGAACTTCAACCCCCGACCCTCATTACGTATTAGATCATCTGGGAAACAGACAACACTCAGCCTCTCAAAAAGAAAGAACACATAGGCGACACTGGGAGTCCATCTTTCAAGAGATCGAAGAAGAACAAAACAACAGACACGACAATACGGTAAAAGAATTCCTTACCAACAACGTAGATAGATTAACACCGTACCATTCAGCTAACCCCGATAGATTAGACTCAAACACAATATTTACCACTCCTATCACGGCAGACGAAATTACCTCTATTATTAAGAACTTAAAAAAGACTTGCCCGGGAGAAAGTGGATATAATAAAACTATACTATCCAATCTCCCCAATATAGCCATTGAAAATTTAAAAAACATATTTAATGCAACCATCTCTGCAGGATATTTCCCCGACAAATTTAAAGAAGCCATTATAAAACTAATCCCAAAAAAGAACAAGAAACCACATCTCGTACAGAATTACAGACCCATCTCTCTTTTAGAAGTCACTGGAAAGGTACTAGAGAGAATAATTAATAAAAGGCTCAGATTACACCTTGAATCTGAGAATCTGTATAATAAGAATCAATACGGTTTTCGACTACTAAGGGGCACCACTCAAGCAATTGGAATAGCATCAGAACATATAGCAATAAGTAAATCTAACAAAGGACAATGCCACATCATCCTTAGAGACGTAACAAAAGCCTTTGACAAGGTGTGGCATTTAGGACTTAAATATAAATTACTTAATCTAAACCTCCCAACTATAACTGAAAAAATTCTCTGTGATTTTCTTGACGACAGGAAGGCTAAAATCAAAATAAATAATTGTACAGGTGCTAGCTTTGCTCTGGAAAGCGGGGTTCCTCAAGGGAGCGTACTCTCACCAACTCTCTACTCTATATTCACCAGTGACTCCCCACAAGCAACTCATGGAATCAACATAAGCTACGCTGACGATATTTCCCAAATTATTAACTATCCTGGACCATCTAGAAGGATCATGAATTCAAGAACTCAAAGCGAAGTCGAGAAAATTAATGAATATGAATCTAAATGGAGAATACAAACTAACATAAATAAATTTTCCGTCATTCAACTAGCCAACACCAAAAAAGAACCTTTAATAATTAATGAAGAAATAACTAACTTCAAAAAGGAGGGTAAAATACTTGGTTTTAAACTTAACTCAAGAGGCTATCTTCCCAGTGTACAGGATAGAAAACAAAAAGCCACAGGAGCATTATCCCGCTTACTCAGATTCAAGAACTTGCCTACAAAAGTCAAATCCCACCTTGTCAAAGCACTGATCCTCCCCATACTAGAATATCCACCCATTCCCACACACACCTTCAGCTATACCCAACTTAAAAAACTACAAATCTTACAAAACAAAGCCCTCAGATTTGCAACTAATCAGCAGTACCCTTACACACTTAACACGGAACAAATATACGCCATAACCAAAACCAAACCATTAAACATAAGATTACATAACCAAGCTAAAAAGATCTGGAGTAAAATCGAGGAAATTAACCCAGAAACGTACAACGCATTCACTAACAACATCAATGAGGAGAATTGCTCTTTCCATAAATGGTTCCCTAGTAGTTTAAAAACCATAATAAACAACCATGACCCTATACCAATTTACTAAACTCAACCAAAACCGATAAGTGACGCACTGATTTGTACCCAAACTACTCAATCTCACAATAAAAAAAAAAACACTTAATTACGACATAAACTAGCTTAACTCAAACATGCACAAAATATGCACGCACACGCACGCACGCCCACGTGTGTGTGTGTGTGGATATTCGCCCCGCATATGTAGGGGCACGGGCAAACAGAGAGCCCGTCAGGGAAAAGGCAGAATCAAGCTCTCGATTCAGAGCAAAGCGGGAACAGCAGGCTGAAGGACGAGGGGAAGCGGGAACAGCAGGCTGAAGGATGAGCACGACTGGGCAGCAGGCAGAAGGAAGCAGAAGAGCTGCTGGGCAATAAAAAGCACCTCAAGTCTGCCCATCAGAGTCCGAGATGTCGGTGTACTCGGAGTCGCGATCTATATCCTCATACAACTCTAGCTCCCCCGAGTTCCTAAGGCGAGATGGAACGCCTAATGGGGAGTCTTGAAGGACCCGGCTAAGAGCTAGAGTTATGCCCACACACACACACTCACACCCACACGCACACACACACACACACACACACACACACACACACACACACAATCACACACACACCCAAAACCACTATATGTACTTACCAAACTAACAAAATAAACAAAACAAAAGCACGGTGGCCAGCCCACCAACTGTCTACTCCCCCTTCCTTCCTCTTTCTTACTATCCCTTCCCCTGTTCTCTCTTCTTTCCTCCACCTTCCTATAAATATATATATATATATATATATATATATATATATATATATATATATATATATAAATGCGGCGGTGCCCCTCAGTATCGCTCTTGCAAGAGAGGGGTGTACATGTAAGTCGGTTAGATCCGTGGCGCCCAGCTGTCTACCTGGACGCATCACTGTCCCATACACCAGGCGGCAGGCTCAGTTACCGCATGTCAGACGGGGAAGGCAGACGTGTGATACCCAACTCCGCGGTGCCTGGCTGCAGGGCCACAGCATACCAGTGCCACATCAGCCTCGTTATGATAAGTGAGGAATTTACAGTGTGATCTCGCATCTAAGGAGTTCACATCTAACAACACCATTGGACCTCTACCCATATTCGTATCTAACGTGGAAGTTTCCGTCTAACGAAAAAAAATCCCGGGCGAGCGGTTCAAATCTGTCGCCACCTTAGTCTAGTGCGTGGGCGGGAAAGATGTTATCCTTTGCTACAGAAACTAAACCAGCTCAGTGAAACCTATGCCAAGAAAGTGAATGAAAGAAGATAAACAGTTACCGGTATCACCGAATATTTAAACAAACGCCATGAGCTTGGGGAAGTTGTGGCAAATCTCGATGGAAATGAAGGATAAGAGTGTGAGTGATGATGGAAATGAAGGATAAGACTGAGTGATGATGGAAATGAAGGATAAGAGACTGAGTGATGATGGAAATGAAGGATAAGACTGTAAGTGATGATGGAAATGAAGGATAAGAGTGTGAGTGATGATGGAAATGAAGGATAAGACTGTGAGTGATGTCGATGAAAACATAGGGAATCTTCATGGTGACATTCATGATGACTTTTCTGGATTTGTTGGGAAGGAAAAGAATGCAGACAAAAAGATAACAAAACTCGGGGAGGCATCGCGAGAGGCAATGGAGAGCGAGAGGTGGGAGGAGGGTGGTTGTGCTGGTGGCGTAGGTGAGAAGGAGCGGCCCAGTAGCCTTCCTTCCCGCCTCGGATACCACCTTAAGCACCTCATTTATCACTCACAGGTGAGTTATCGATATTATTTCTTCTTTATTTTATATTTTGTCACTATGTATGATTATATGACAAATTAACGACATTAACTTACATAATGAGTGAAAATAGGGTCAAAATAGGGGTTAGATCCAGTTTTTTTACCTATTATAATTATCCCCATATGTTTATGTATCGGCATCTAATGAAGTCGCATGTAACGAGTGGTTTTTGGTACCTATTACACGTTAGATGCGAGATCTTATTATTCAGGGAGTTTCCAAACGCTGCTCTCTCTCATTAGGGCTGCTCCAACATCCACTGCCCTACCTTGTATCTCTTCTATAACCCCAACCATATATAGACTGAACAACCATGAGGACATGACACATCCCTATTTCAGTCCAACATTCAAATAGAAAAATTCACTCGGTTCACTATCCACACGCACCGCATCCTTAGCACCCTCATAAATACCCTTCACGGCCTTCAGCAACTTCCCATTTTCTTCATATATTCTTAATACTTTCCACAATCCTTGTCAGTCCAGTTGTTGTTGTTGTTGTTGTGATATTTGCCTCACAACGTGGTGAGGACACGGGCAAACATAGAGCCCGTCAGGGATGTAGCAAAAAGTTGCTCTCAAAACGAGAGCATAGCGGTGACAAGACTGCAAGACGAGGCAGCAAAGGCAGGACAAGATCAAGCGTGGATCGGCAGTTACGAGAGCAGTCTGGTGGCTATATAGTTGACCAGGGCAGCACGTGGTGGAGAGCTGATGACGCGGCACGCGCTGCCTGCACTCATCCAGAGATAACATTCCCCTCCGCCCCAGCCCCTCATACATTCTTGGAGCACTAAAGGCAACCATAGGCAGACTGTCCCGGGAGGAACACCAACTCTGCATCTCGGGGGGCTCTAGCTCTGCAGACTGGTATGCCACTGCTACAGCATACTCTCCCCTCCTTCCTCCTAAGGCCCTGCCTAATTTCTTAGTGGTGAGAATACGGAGATTGCGCCTTGGGTTCCCCTGCTTCAAACAGATCTCTGGTACGGAGCCTGATCCATGCCCTCATTGCTTGGCCAGGTCCGATGTGCCTCTCATACATTACCTCCTTCATTGCCCCGCTACATCTCTGCTAAGGTCTTGCACCGATGGTGCCCATGCCCGATCAGGTGATGAATTTAGGGATGCTGCTGGCATTGTTGCCAGGGCACCTTTTAATGTGTTACTAAACATGGTCAGGGACTACCCTCCACCACGTTAATCTCTGAATGAGCACTATATGTGCAACTGTGACGGGCTCTCTGTTTGCCCGTGTCCCAGTTCAACTGGGACGAATATCCCCCCCCCCCCCGCACGTGGTGGGTCGAACCCGATGCCCTCACGGATGGTGGCTTCCTCAGATGGAGAGTGGGAGTTGGAGATGTATGCCTCACGGATCTTCTGATACAGAGTCTGGTAGACGAGAGGCAGTGTATCGTCGTCGTTGATCGGATCCGTGAGGCAGAAGAGTAGCTCTTCTAGGTCCGCATCCGTGCGGGCATCGAGATCACAAGTGCCTGAGAGTGGTGGAAGGAGGGCCTCGATCCGGCGAGCAACGGTGGAAGGGTCGCTCTTGGTTTTCCCCTTTCTTCTTTGGTTTCTTCTTCTTCTCCTTAGGTGGAGGAGGAGAAGAAGAGCGAGCGATGGCGGCAGGCGGTGGTGAAGATGGAAGAGGCTCCTCCACTTCGTCAGGAGCAGATGGAGAAGGCAAGGAGGAGGGCTCTACTACGTCCAGATGTACTGAAGGGACGGGAGACGAGACACGCTCCCTCTCAGCTCCTGACGAAGGGAGGTGAACCTCCACAACAGTCTCCCCATGCTCGATGTCCATGGCCTGTGACAGTTCCGGGTCGGTGATCGTAGTTTCGATGGTGGTGGCGCCAGTCGTCCGGTTGAGAGGGGCATCCAAACACAGCCGTTTTCCCGGTGTCGTGCGAGATGGTGGTGGCTGCTGTCGCCGGGCCTGACGCTCCTGACGAGGGGGAGACGAGGATCGCGGGTGAAGCTTCGGGGAATGGCAAGGCGTGGAAGGCCGTTCTCCTCAAAGATTTGAGGAAGGAGAACAGCCAGAACCGTCTTGCTACCCCCACTGAAAGCTTCAGCCGTCGCGATACACATCGCAACGAGTGTGTGTGTGTTGCCAGAACTTCCAAGATCCCTTGGCTGGCGTCTCTGGGCAGGGGGACGCCGCCGTGCACGGGCAGAGCCCTGCACAGCAACACCACCCGGCCCAGTGACGTCCTTAGCCTCGGGACCCATGGAAGCCTGTACAACACGAAACTCCACCGTCTCTCCCTCGCCAAGTGAGCGCTGGAAATGCCGTGGATTTGGTGCAACGATCTCAGAAACGTGTACGAAAACATCAGCGCCAGTGTCGCGGCGCTTGATGAAACCGTAACACGATCTCACGTTGAACCAATTCACGGTTCCCTGGATGGTAGTGGCTCCTGGCGGCACGGATCTGCTGTTGGATGCCCCCCTCAACGGGTCGCAGGCACGAGCAGAGTCGCTGGAAGTCTCACGGAACTCGGGCATAGTGACAACTGGCCAGGCCAAGCTATGCGAGAGGAGTCGTTGTCTGTCCACCCTGTCATATGCTTTCTTCAAATCCACGAAGGCCGTATACAATTTCTTTCCCTTCTCTAGAAATTTTTCCACTTAAGACCTAAGAATATCTGATCTAAACAACCTCTTTCCTTCCTAAAACCTCCCTGTTCTTATATCCCTAACTCTGTCAATATCTTACCACATACTTTTCTTGTTACGCTAAGACAAATGCCCTGTGATTACCACACACTTCTTTTTCCCCTTTTCCCTGATCACAGAAGAATGTAGTAACGGAGCAGAATCAGAAATAAACCGGTAAGAAAGAGGTGTTGGTAAGCTTCATGACCGTACCAGAATACCGCCCCCAGACTGCCTGCCAGCCTGCTCACGCTAAAGGTTTGGGAGGAAGGATGGGACTGGAGTGTATTGGTGCTGTGATGAAGAGAGGTAGATTGAGATGGTTTGAGAGGAAGGATGGGGCTGGAGTGTATTGGTGTTGTGATGAGGAGTAGACTGAGATGGTTTGGGAGGAAAGATGGGGGCTGGAGTATATTGGTGCTGTGATGAAGAGAGGTAGATTGAGATGGTTTGGGAGGAAGGATGGGGCTGGAGTGTACTGGTGTTGTGATGAGGAGCGGTAGTTTGAGATGGTTTGGGAGGAAGGATGGGGGCTGGAGTGTACTGGTGCTGTGATGAAGAGAGGTAGATTGAGATGGTTTGAGAGGAAGGATGGGGCTGGAGTGTACTGGTGTTGTGATGAGGAGCGGTAGATTGAGATGGTTTGGGCATGTGGAGAGGCTGGAGGATGACAGCTGGGTGCGGAAAGTGAAAAGTGTAAAGGTCGGGGGCAGGCAGACCGAAAAAGACCTGGGACGAGGTCATAGAGGCTGCCAGAGATCGAGCAACGTGAAGAGCGTGGGTGACAAAGGCCGACACATGCAAGCATACTGGAGCCTTTATAAACGATACGGTACGAACGATACAATAAGAAATATCTCATGGAATTGATGGATTTAACCTAATTATACGTATAACTTGTGTGTTTTCATCTGACGGGACTGGGTAAACCGCCACACCTTTAATACTAAGTGGTGGTTGCAGGATATACGATGAGTAGTGGTTATGAGGGACGGGTGACTGTCCTTGATTACTATAGTCTATTTGATTGACCTGTGCACTTGAGATGTATGGGGCAAGTAGGGTGTTTTGTTTCGCGACTGCAGATTGGCCGCAGATGATGTCACCGAAGTAAATGCATTCATGTATTGTAGTGCAACATGCGGACGTAGGTGTACACCTTGGGTTGATAATATAGTGGAACATGCGGACGTGGATGTACACCTTGGGTGGTTATAATAGTGCAACATTCGGACGTAGGTGTACCCCTTGGGTGGATATTATATTGCAACATGCGGACGTGGATGTACACCTTGGGTGGATAGTATAGTGCAACATGCGGACGTAGATGTACACCGTGGTTGGATGCAGTGCAACTTCGGACGTGGGTGTAGGCCGTGGGTAGATATTTTGATTCAAACATCACTCATCGTTTTATAAAACTTTATAATCAAATTTAATTTTCTTTGACAACAGCAAATACGAATGTATGTGAGCGAGGTGGACGGGGAGACCAAGAATGAGATGGAGGGATTGAGTGGCGAGAATGGAGAGTGAGAGACTAACTAGGAGTGTATGTGAATGTGGTGGAGGGGGAGACCAGGGATGAGATTGTAAATATTTGCCCCACAACAGAGGTGGGGACACGTGCAAACATGAGAGCCCGTCAGAGAAATAGGCAGGAAAACTAAGCTCCCGAATGAGAGCAAAACACGGGCGACAGTGGCGGACGAGGAAGAGCGGTGATGGCAGGAGAAAGATCGTAAGGCAGCTGCTGAATAAAGGGTGTAAGGGGCAACTAGCGCCAGGACATTGATTCATCATCGACAGTCTTCTCCCAGCACTTGCAGCAGTAACATCTCTTCCCCAGTCCCCTGGTAGTCAAACTTGGAATCACATCTCACAAGACTTTCTCGCTGCTATCTAGGCGAACTTGCAGTTAACTTCAGTCATATGCCTAACCCTATCAATGAGTATTCTACCATATATTTTACCAGTCACACTAAGAAGGCAAATACCCCTATGGTTACCACATACTTCTCTCTCCCCTTTTCCTTTGTATAAAGGAACAATTATACCTGATTTCCAGTCCTCTGGAACCCTTCCCTCTTCCCAAGCCAATCTACACAACTTGCATATCCATTCCACAACAATCTCACCCCCATACCTCAGCATTTCACCACACACTCCATCAATCCCTGGGGCCTTTCCCATCTTGATCTTCTTCATTGCTTCCACTACTTCCGCCCTACTGATCTCTTCCTCCCTCCTCTCATCTCTCCTTCTCCCAGCCATTCCCCAACCACTTATACTCGCACTGTTGTCACCCTCTACATTCAACAAATCCTCAAAGTGCTCCTTTCATCTCCTCACTGTAGTGGAAGGGTTAATGTAATGTGTGTGTGTGTGTGTGTGTGTGTGTGTGTGTGTGTGTGTGTGTGTGTGTATGTATGTGTGTGGGAGAGAGAAAGAGAGAGGTGGGGGAGTTGATGAAATGATGTGGAAAAATACTACGTGTCTTGTAATCACTCACCTGCATTGCCAAAATTCTGGTGTGCATCTCCCCCTGCCTTCGACCTCCATTTTTCTAACGCTGTGTGTCCAGGTACAGCATGGTCTTGACGTTGGCTTGCTTGTTTGACTATCTTGCGTTGGTGTTCAGCCTTTGGTTCCTTCTCTCTGAAAAATGAAATAGTGTTAGTATATTGTATTGCTAGCACTTACTGTTAGGAATTTGGCGGAGAGGAACACGCAGAGAACATCAGGAAAAAGGTAATGAAAATAAAAAAAGATAAGAAAACTGTATAAATAAATGAGGGAAACCTGTCATAGAGGTATCCAGGAAAAATGGCCTTGGGTTCATTCTTCCTTGCATAAAAAAAATACACAGAAATAATACAGACTCCTTCAATACTTCGTCTTAATTTAGTCCTTAATCTTAAAACTATGAGACCAAAGGAGAATTAAAGACCTCAGTTTTCGACGGTCACTAATGTAAGACTAGCAGGGATCAGATTTATTAGCCTGCATGCCACATTTTGAGTTCCTAATTAAGATATCATACAGGTAAAATCAACACATCAGTCTGTCTATCTATCTATATACCTAGGCTGCTTCCCCCAAGGAAAGGGAGGTAGCCGAGACAGGACGACACACTCCCCATTTACTCATCCATTAGTACAGGTGCATAATATCAGTGATGGTTTTATGTGAAAATTCTTTACTTATTCAACATCATGAAACCTTCTTATTATCATTATTATTATTATTATTATTATTATTATTATTATTATTATTTAACTGGTACAACCTGATGATTATAATTGGCTCAGGTGTGAACACTGCAGGTAACTGGGTTGTCAACAGTCTCCTCTACTCCTGCCAGCGTCTAGAGATTTCTCCTAAGATGGGTGAAGCTCTACTGAAGGGAAGAGGCTGTGTGTGTGTGTGTGTGTGTGTGTGTGTGTGTGTGTGTGTGTGTGTGTGTGTGTGTGTGTGTTCTTACCTAATTGTATCTTTACAGGAATGAGTCAAGCTCGTACTGTCCCGTGTCTTAAACCATATTTATCGTACATATCCTTAAATTTGTGAATTGTTTTGGCACACACTATTTCATTCGGTAGTGCATTCCATTGATCAATTGCTATGTTTGGGAAACTGAATTTCCTTACGTCTTTATCACCTCTCTTCTTATGCAGTTTTTTGCAGTGTCCTCTTGCTGATGCTTCTCCATATGTTAAGCAATCATTTATGTCTATTTTCTCCTTCCCTGATATGCACTTATATAGCATTATCATGTCACCTCTTTTCCTTCTCTCCTGTAGTGTTGGTAGGTTCAGTTTATTTAGTCTTTCTTCGTAGCTTAGGTCCCTTAAGCTTGGTACCGATCTTGTAGCAGCCCTTTGAACTTTTTCAATCTTGTCTATGTGCTTTTTGAGATGAGGACTCCAGACTACTGATGCATATTCCAGGGTTGGTCTAATGAATGATGTTATTATCCTTCTTAGCATGTCTTCATTTATGTATGTGAATGCTATTCTCATATTTGCAAGCAGTGTATACATGTTCCGTACCTTCTCGCTGATGTGGTCAGCCGGAGATAGTCTGTTATTGATAATCACACCTAGGTCTTTCTCTCTTTCTGATGTGTGTAGGGTTTTATTTCCTAACTTATAATCCCAATCAGGTCTTTTTCCACTTTTACCAAACTTGATTAATGACACTTGTCCACATTGAATTCCATTTGCCATGTACTACTCCATTCATGAAGTTTATTTAATTCTTCTTGTAGCTCTTTACAAGAGACTTTGTTAGTAATTCTCCTTCGTATTTTTGCATCATCTGCAAACATATTCAGATAGCTCTCATTTCCAGTGTTACTGTTTATATCATTTATATACACTAAAAACATGATTGGTGTGTGTGTGTGTGTGTGTGTGTGTGTGTGTGTGTGTGTGTGTGTGTGTGTGTGTGTGTGTGTTCTTACCTAATTGTTCTTACCTAATTGTATCTTTACAGGAATGAGTCAAGCTCGTACTGTCCCGTGTCTTAAACCATATTTATCGTACATATCCTTAAATTTGTGAATTGTTTTGGCACACACTATTTCATTCGGTAGTGCATTCCATTGATCAATTGCTCTGTTTGGGAAACTGAATTTCCTTACGTCTTTATCACCTCTCTTCTTATGCAGTGTTTTGCAGTGTCCTCTTGCTGATGCTTCTCCATATGTTAAGTAATCATTTATGTCTATTTTCTCCTTCCCTGATATGCACTTATATAGCATTATCATGTCACCTCTTTTCCTTCTCTCCTGTAGTGTTGGTAGATTCAGTTTATTTAGTCTTTCTTCGTAGCTTAGATCCCTTAAGCTTGGTACCCATCTTGTAGCGGCCCTTTGAACTTTTTCAATCTTGTCTATGTGTTTTTTGAGATGAGGACTCCAGACTACTGATGCATATTCCAGGGTTGGTGTGTGTGTGTGCATGTGTGTGCGTGTGTGTATGTGGAGGTGTGGCTGTGTATGAAGGTGTGCCTGTGTATGGAGGTGTGGCTGTGTGTCTCTGTAGGATATTACACAAATCATCTCCATAACGTGGTGTCTAAATATGTATATCATCATTTCGTAAAGCCTCATATTTCCTAAGTACAGAATCACCCACTGTCTATCAATAAAGATAATATATACTTACATATATTCACACCATATTACTTCTACCAATGACATACACACACTCTGACACATAAACATAACCAATACTTTACAATATTTCCACTTTCACAAACATCACACTCCCTACACACCCATCCCATTCCCAGATGTACTTTGCCAGCATGTGGTAGTTAATTCTGCCTTTCACTCCCCCTCATATTTCTTCACTTTCATATGCATCATCCCTCCTACGGACACCCATCTCCCACTGGCACCTCGTCAGCATGGAAGTTAATTCTGGCTATCACTCTCCCTCCGACTGCAAGGTCCGACCCTACACTGAACGTAGCATAGATTAATAAAGATATATATTCAAGGAAAAACTCCAGGATTATGTTAAGCTGAGAGAAGACCTTACAGAGCAACAGAAAAGAAAAATCAATTGACTCGCTACTATGGATGTATTTATATCTCGGTGCTCTTTCTTATATCTAAAACTAATCTCTGGAGGGGTGACCACAAACAAACCGCCTCCATGTTACCCTGTCATGCATCATCAGGCTGCCTCTCCTTCAACTCACACCAGCATCGTTCATATACCTCTCCACAGCATCCCTCCACCTCATTATTCTCGGTCTCCCACTACTCGTCTCTCCACCTAACTCACATACACTCTCTTATACTCCTTTCACTCTAACTTGTCCTAATATTACTGTCTCTGTCTTCAGTTCTGAGCTGTAGCAATACGAATACCAGAATATGACGCGTAAAATAAATAAATAAATAACAAGCATCATGGTAGGAAGAAGAAGAACAATAGGAATCTAGTGCCAAAATCCAGCACAAAGCCGGATCATCGGCTACAAGTTGTGTACATTGGGTGGGTCAGGAACACAGACACGGCGTCATGTAGGAAATGGGTCAATGGAAGAAGTATATCATATCACACATGGGACTACTGAGGTAAGGAATAGAATTAGATGTCAGAAAGAAGACCAATAGAGGTAAGGAAGGACATGATATTACGGAAGGAAAAATATGGTGATTCTCGGAGAAAGTCTGCAAGAAGAGGGTTACGTTGGATGCGAGACCAAAAAGGAAATGCAACACGTCGCTGTATAGTGTAAAGAGGACAATCAAGGAAAATATGCCGTATGGAGAGAATGGTATTGCACCGAGTACAAAGGGGAGGGCGACCACCAGACATCAAATAGGAGTGGGTAAGTCTAGTATGGCCGATTCTGAGACGAGCTAAAGCAGTCTCCCACCTCCTGTTACGGTGGCAGGGGGTCGACCAGGGGGAGACAGAAGGTTTAACAACACGCACTTTATTATTAGTGACAGAGTCCCAACAAGACTGCCACCGGTGTTGAAGGAAGGAAGATAGAGCAGGAAGAAGATCAGAAACTGGAATGAGGAAGGAAGGAGAGACATCCCTGCTAACTGCCATGCGAGCCAACTGATCAGCATGTTCACTGCCCGCGATACCCACATGTCCTGGGACCCAACAGAACTGGTCTGTTTTACGACGAGAGGAGATACGGAACAACCATTCCAAGATACGAAGGACTAATGGATGAGAGGCAGAAGGTGACTGGAGAAGGGATAGAGCACTATATGAATCAGAGAATATCACAAATGAGGAAGAGGATGCACGGTAAATATACCGTAATGCAAACAAAAGGGCATAAAACTCTGCTGTTAGAACACTTGTATAAGCAGGAAGGCTAAAATGATAAGAAGTGTTAGGAAAGAGAATCGCAAATCCAACACCTGCAGGGGTTTTTGAACCATCAGTGTATATACAGTAGGTATTGCAGAGGAATGGTGGGAGAGATGATCAGAAAATCGGGAACGGAGAATGAAGGAAGGAGAATTGGACTTGGAATAAGGGAAAATGGAAGGGCAAACATGGGGTCGCTGAAGTAGCCACGGAGGAAAAAGACATGTGCGGAAAGAGAAAACATTACAAATTGTAAGGGAGGAGTATGAGAGGAGAGTACGAGCTCGAACTGCAAAAGGTGGCTTGGTCCTAGGAGAAGAAAACCTGTCTAAGTCAAGACCGGTGGGAAAGAGAGAAGGGGTACGAGGGAAAACAGTGCAACTTAGCATAGGCACGAAGAGAAAGTAGAGCGCGACGGCGGAAGAGTGATGGAACTCCTGATTCAGCATACAGACTCTCAACTGGGGAGGACTTAAAGGCACCAAGAGCCAGACGTAAACCGTGATGATGTACAGAATCGAGTTGTTGGAGGACGGTGTCTGAAGCAGAAGAATAAACTTGGCAACCGTAATCAAGTTTGGAGAGAACGAGAACAATATGGAGGCGAAGAAGAGTAGTCCGATCAGCACCCCACGACACATGAGACAAAGTTTGTAAGAGACGGAGGCGTTGCAAGGCTGAGGTTTTCAAGGAGGTAATATGATCTTTCCAAGTAAGACGAGAGTCAAAAAGAAGGCCAAGAAAGGAAGCGGAGGTTTTGTGTAGGAGAAGAGTACCATAAAGAAAAAGAGGTGGTTGAGAAATATGATGAGAGCGAGTAAAAGTAATAGCATGAGACTTAAGAGGAGAGAACCGAAAGCCATGAGAAGTGGCCCATTCTGAGGCAGCAGAAACTGCACGTTGAATAAGAGCACTAAGGGCAGAGATGTCAGAATTTGAGGCATATATTGCAAAATCATCTACATATAAAGAAGAGCGGACACCAACTGGGAGACAAGAAACAATCCCATTAATTGCCAATAAAAGCAGAGAAGTGCTAAGAACACTGCCTTGGGGAACACCTTCGTATTGTGGAAATGGATCTGAATAAGTATGCTGGACACAGACTCTAAAGAAGCGAGCCAATAGAAAATTCTTTAAGAAAACACCAAGGTTACCATCAATACCACAAGAACGAACTGTGCGTAAAATATGATAGCGCCAGGTTGTGTCATAAGCTTTCTCAAGGTCAAAAAACACCGCGATAACAGATTGTCGAATGGCAAAGGCTGAACGGATATAAGTCTCTAGATTTAGGAGGGGATTTAAGGTGCCGCGAGCTTTTCGAAAACCAAACTGTGAAGAGGACAAAAGTTGCTTGGATTCTAGGAGCCACATAAGACGATGATTTATCATACGCTCGAGCAATTTGCAAAGACAGCTAGTAAGAGCAATGGGGCGATAATCTTGAGGGGCATGGCCTTGCTTTCCTGGTTTAAGAAATGGGAGAATGACGGCACTACGAAAAGAGGGAGGAAAAATACCCTCTGTCCAGATACGATTATAAATAGTTAATAATAAGGCCATGGCCTGGGGGGAAAGGTGACGGAGCATATTATAGTGTATGCCATCAGGGCCGCCCTCGCAAGTGTTCTTACAAAGGCGAAGGGCAGACGACAATTCATGGAGCGTGAATGGCGCGTTATATGACTGACTAGACGACAGCTTGAAGACAACTGGGGTACATTCAGTAGCAGCTTTAAGGGTATGGAAGTCAGGTGAGAGATGAGAGCCGCTACTAACATTACTAAAATGAAGACCTAAGCCATTAGCAACTAGATGAGCATCTGCAACTGACTCCCCATCCAAATGTAGGACAGGGGAGGGCATGGGAAGATGTTTACCCGCTATTTTGCGTATACGTTTCCAGACGGATGCAATGGGTGTATTGGTAGTAATGGTGGAAACGTACAATCTCCAGCTACGGCGTTTAGCCCGTTTAACAGTCTTACGAAGAACAGCTCGAGCCTTTTTAAACAGTAGGAATGCACTCTGTTCATCCGGGGTGTTGCGTTTGCGCAGGAAACTCTTCCAACGTGCATGTTTAACACGGAGTTCCACAGTACAGTCCGAATCCCACCAAGGTACGCACTTCGAAGTTGGACGGGACGACTTAGGAATCGCTGTCAAAGCTGCACTCAGAACTAATACATTAAAATATGTAAGCATATCTAAAACAGTAGCGAAGGAAGAAGAGTGTATAGAAGGAACGGTTAAAGAAGTAAATGTTGGCCAGTCAGCTTTTGGAAAACTCCATCGAGGGGACCTGAGTATGGGACAATATGTAGTGAAAGTAAGCCTTATAGGAAAGTGATCACTATATACGGCGTCCGAAAGGACAGACCAATGGAAATCTAGAGAAACAGAAGAGGAGCACAGGGAGAGATCCAGACAGGAGAAAGTATGAGTTTTATCGTCAATGTGCGTTGACATTCCTGCATTTAATAAGGATAAATTATTATTAAAAATAAAAGATTCAAGTTGGCGGCCACGCGAATTAGTAATGGTGTCGCCCCATAAGGCATGACGACAGTTAAAATCTCCCAACAATAAAATTGGAGTGGGTAATTGGGATAGTAAAAGAGATAAGGCAGAGAAATCGATAGGCTGGGATGGAGAGAAATAAACAGAAACCACTGTAATCCAATATTTGAGAAAAACCCGAATAAAATGGCATGGAATGGTGGTATTAATGGACAGATGTTCGAAAGGAACAGTATGATGGACTAGGATAGCTGATGCAGAAAGAGAAGCAGGGGAGAACAAGAAACAATAGCCAGGTATAGGTACCGGAGGGGAAGGCAAACGGGGTACTTGTAGACAAACTAAGGACGGAGAGTAAACTGAAAGAAGATAGCGAAGGTCGTTGCGATGGGCCGTAAAACTGCGTATGTTCCATTGTAAAATAGACATTAAAACTTTAAAACACCAAAAATAAAAAAATAAGACCTAACAGAAAAACAGTCTAGGAAAGATAAAGAGAAATTAATGATAAAATATACAAAGGAAGTAAAATATGTTAAACTGGAATTATTACAAAATAATAACATGCATTATCGAGTCGTTACGATGGTAGGAATAGAGGTAGAAGATTGAACTAGTGGACGAGCAGGATGGTCACCATAGCCTGGAGGCATGGGGAGAGATAGAGGGGATAGAGTACTGGAAGAGATGGAAGAGGAGGGGCGTAAAGAGGAGGAGGAGATGGAAGGTGGAGGGGGGGATGAAGGAGGGAGAGGAGTAGGAGGGAGATCAAGTGGCACAGAGTGAACTTCAACAGAGTGGGTGGAAAGAGAGGGTGCAGCATTGTTTACTGGATCTGGCGAAGAAGTTAAAATGTAGTCCATTATCTTAGGAATTGTTTCACTGTCGTCATCACCGGAGGGTTTTTTGTTACAATTAGCCGGCTGTGGAGTAGTCCGGGGATGTGACTGAGAAGACTGCTGAGATGTGGACTTTGTCGTGGCAGAGTGTATCGATTGAGAGGGACGAGCATTCGTCGCTCGAACTTTACGAGCTGGAGAAGTAGGATGATGGGCGGGAGAGGACTTAGAGTCTGACACAGTGGGTAGTCTGCGTTTACTATTAGAGGAGGCTGGGGGTCGGATGGTACGTTGGGCCAGAGGCGCCAAACGGCTGGTAGAAGAGACAGAACTGGGGTGAGAGGAGGGACGAGGTTGGGAATGGGGGACAGGACGAGGAGAGGGAATAGGTAAGGTAGAGGATGATGAGGAGGTCGGGGTAGAGGAATCTAAAACAGAGAAAGAATTAGAGACAGGAACAAGAGGAGACTGTAACGGTGGGGTTGAGGTAGAGGTAGGGTTAGGTAGAGAAGAGGGAGGGGTGGAAGTACTAGGGGAAAGGGAAGAGGAGACAACAGGTACAGGAGTAGGGATAGAGTGAGTGGGGGAAGACAGGAGGAGAGAGGCGATGAAGAGGGGACAGCTGATACACAGACAGGTACAGAAGGGGATGAAGAAATAGTTGTGTTATTCAAAGTTACTATGGGAGGAGGACGGGCTACACGTGCATAAGTGACGTTCGGGTGATGACCGAGACCGCGAACTTTACGACGAGCCTCATGAAGGGAGAGGCCAGTTTTCCAGCGGGCGGAGGACACTTCTGCCTCGAAGAGGTAAACTGGGCATTGTCGGTAGGTGGCAGAATGGCCACCCTGACAGTTAGGGCAATATCGGATGGTGGAAGTGCAGTCTGAGGTGGCATGACTGGCCAGTGCACAGTTGGCGCAGACTGCGGATGATCTGCAGTACTTGGCTGGATGGCCAAAGCGCCAACAAGATGTGCACTGGCGAGGAGATGGAATGTATTCTCGCACTTGGAGAATAGTGCCTCCAATGATGACTGTGGGGGCAGATCGCGAGAGGCAAAAATAATTTTAACAATATTTGCAGGTTCTTGGCGTCGTCCACGAGGAGGAACTGTATAACATTGAACTGAATGTATTGGGTGATGTTGTTCTGACAGAATTAGTTTAATATCATTGGCGCAGTCTGGGAAAGCCCTCTGGCCGAAGGACATCGAGGATGGTAGACGTACAGTACCAGTGGTAGAATTGAGTTGGGTGTCTGGGGACACGGAGATGGGTTGTCCTGTATTACTGACTAGGGATGTAACCTTCTCGGCTTGGGCAGCACTGTTAACAACAAGGAGGCGGGAACCATTCGGACTGGCCGAGAAGGTGACATCCCTGCCTACTTGTCGAAGGAGGCTGAGGTGGAGTGAGAGGTCGTCGGTTGTGTCCTGTATGTTAAAAAATTTTGACCACGTCTGTGCACCGAAAATTGAGGAGGTGAGGGAAGGAGCAGCAACATAGGAAGAAGGACGAGGTCGGGAGAGGGAAACAGAGGATACTGAAGGATTAGAAGCAGGAGATAAAGAAGGAAGGTAAGGGTGAAGTGTGACGATAGTAGAAGGGCTGACTAACGTACAAGAAGCAGGAGCTGGAGGAGTGGAAGACACAGTAGGCGAAGAGGACGAGGTGTTTAGTATGCTTGAACATGTAGGAGAAGGGGAAGAAGTCGAGGCCACAGTCAAAAGGGAGCTCTGAGTCGTCACCATAATGGGGTGAGAAAAGGTAACAGTATCCAGTCCAGGAAGAGAGGCCGGGGTCGTCGTTGGGGTCAAACAATCGGCAGAACCGGGGGAGGGGGAACCTATAACAATATCCATAATTTTCTAAGGAAACAGGAAAACTCATCGTGACTGTTGAAAAAGAAAGGACTATTTGGGCGGAACGCGGAGTCCACAGGTCCAGCCAACGACCCAAGTAGAGGTCAGGCTCCTAGTATGCACTCCCTACCCTACCCTACAAGGGATAGCAACACTGTGCGGGAGGACCAAGTCTTCCAGCACAAAGCTGGGCCACCGGCTATTGGCCGAGAGTCCCACAGCCAAGCAACAGCACCCCCGGAACCGAAAGCTGCTGCTTGGCAGCAGTTCCGCCTCTGCAGAGATCTGTCCCTGCAAAGGTCCACATACTGGGGTAGTGCCGAACCACCGTGACCTCCACAATTGGCCAAGCCAATAGCCCACGGGCACACCCATGTCCTTCCTGTTGCAACTTACTTGAGGTCACAGATGAGAATTTTGATGAACGTGAAAATTTCCACACTTTTTAATGCCAAAAATAGAATAGAGAGGATAGGAGAAAAGGAAAGAAGAAGCAATAGTAGAAGAAAAGGGCCTTGCAAAATTAGTTGAGGCACCGACAGGGACCCAAGGAGAGGGGAGAGGGTTGAGCAAAGTGAAGGCACAAATATGACATCCACCCAGCAACCAGACTCCTATACTTTTGGAGTACAATAAGGTACCCTGCTATGGCTCCCCTACACATCAAGTCCCCATCGATGTCTCCGAAGCCCCCCCACGACAACAACGAGCAAGGAAACGGGGGGGGCATCATGGTAGGAACGTACGTAGAACCGTAGTACTGTATTATATTTTCCTGCCACTGAGCTACATGAAATAAGCTACAAAGGGACGAAAACCTGGGCCAAGTTAAGGTGGAAGAACTATAGGTAATCTCTCAGTCTTCATTGCACATGGCCAAACCATCTCAAGGTACCTCTCCCAACACCCTCCAACGCATCCACATCAACACCACAGCGTATCTTTACTTTTTCAGATTAATACAGACGATTTGGCGCAGCGGAGAGAACTCGTAGCTATCAAAGAACGAATGAACAGTATCCTCGCTTACCCTTCTGTACCTCAAGAAGACGGGGAAGCTGTTTACACACTATAATCCTATCACTGAATTAATATACACACAGCACCTGCGTACTACGCCTTTCTCGGTTAGAGGGTGACTGATGGGATTCGGAACTTCAAGGGTTCACAGAGTTCCAGTTAGAGACAGAAGACTCATTTCAATCATGCTCGGTAACATTTGCTTTACTGTATATTTCATTTTAACTATACTCTTTTCACTTATGTGTTATACACTTAAACATTATCATTATCTATACATTAACCACTTCACTCTGAGAACGTCTCTTTGCCTCTGTTCATATTACTGTCAGACGATTTTAATTATCTAGAGTAACACCTGTCGAAAATGATCGCTTATAGCATCATCATCCATTAACCTCTACGTAAGATGCGCCTTTTTAATTATATCTGCCACCGAGTCTCAAGATATTAATATATATATATATTTTTTTTATGACATGCATATTAACATCTGAATGCCAGAATATATCTCAGCTGAATTAAATAATCTTAGTAAGTATTTAGGTGCGTTTACACTACCCATAAGATCCTCTCAGTATCCCACACATCATCTTGGCTCATCATCATCATCATCATCATCATCATCATCATAATCATCATCTTATCACCGTTATTATAAGATTACCCATCATATGACTACAACATGTGTGCCCATGCGTGTATTACTGCATGTGTATGCAGATATAAGATGTGTGAGTTAGAGAAAGAACAGAGGAATTAGTTGGAGAAGAACAGGGAGGCTTTAGGAAGGGAAGAGCTTGTGTAGATCAGGGCCGGTATTAATAAAAACTTCTAGGAGTGCTTCTAAAATTATTACTAAATGTGGTTGTAGATGAGAGTTGCTTCTAAAAGTTCCTCCTAGGAGGACTCGTAATAGTAATTTCGCTCCTACCATGAAGTGTTACCAGCACAAAGAATCTATCTATCTATCTATATACCTAGGCTGCTTCCCCCAAGGAAAGGGAGGTAGCCGAGACAGGACGACACACTCCCCATTTACTCATCCATTCAAACACAGTCATTCGCATCTTAGCCCCAAAGGGGAGAACGGACAGATCCTCACCGCACCACACCACACATGGGTCAACTGCGCAGTGCAATCAGTGACATCCGCAGGGCCCGACGGCAGAGCTGGTTTACCCCTGCCACATTATAATAGACCCATCCCTTTACTCGCACCTGACCTGGCTAGCTGATCAGACCAAATGCGGGAAAATATCCCCTCAGGGCTGCGTCATCATATATTCATTCACAATTTCTCTCCATTTATTTCTGTCACGCACAGCCACTCTTCCTTGCTCAACAAACATCCCTCTCGCATCCAGCGCTCTGATCACACTGTCCATCCATCCTATTCGTGGTCTCCCTCTCAGCCTTACACCTCTCACATCAGATCTAGTTATCTTTTTCACCAATCGCTCATTATCCATTCTCTCCATATGCCCAAACCATCGCAACACCCTCTAATCAACTCTACCAGCCATCTCCCGAACAACTCCAGTTCTCCTTCGCACTTCATCATTTCGCACCCGATCCATACGCGTCACTCCACACATACTCCTCAGACACCTCATCTCCATTACATTCAAACTTTTCCTCTCTGCTACACCCATATTCCATGTTTCAGCCCCATATAACGCAATCGGTACCCCAACACCCTCATACAGCCTTCTCTTTACATCCATTCTAAGCGAACGACATCTAAACACTTTTTTTCATTCCTCCCAGCACCTTTCCTACTTCATTTATTCTAAACTTCACTTCTGCATCTATTCTTCGATCCATAGCAACATGCGACCCTAAATATTTAAAACACTCCACCTCCTCAAGCAACTCACCATTCAAAACTATATTCATCCCCCTACCATCTACCAACCTCGTACACTTCATCACTTTACTCTTATTCTCATTTACTTTCAATTTCCTCCTTTCACACACCCTTCCAAACTCCTCTACCTACTGTCTTAATCTCTCCTCTGAATCAGCCACCAGTGCAATATCATCTGCAAACAGCAGCTGCTTAAGATTCCACTCTGCTTAATATATTTAATAAATTACCATTAGAAAGCCTTAGAGTATCAGTAAGTAGTTTAAAAATGAAAACCTACTTTTCATATATATATAAACAACATCTATTTGATCATATATTATGATTCTTTACGAATGTAGATAAAATGGATAAAATGTAAACACTATCCTGTTGCTATAGGCGACGTAAACACAACAAGTATATGATAACAGACCAGCATCAACAATCTTCTATAGAGCAAGAACAAACTACCTGCCATTATTCGATAGAAAGAGACATGAAAATGGAAATACAGAGTGCAGATTATGCGGTGCAGAAAAAGAAAACCTGGAACATTTTATGCTCGAGTGCACAGTGTACAATGAACAGAGATTGAATGCTGTGGAGTTACAAAAACCCTACATTGAAAATAAAGAAGAAATAACTGGAAATTTTTTATTTAGTAGCATAAACATTGAACAGAAAAAAAGTATCCTATATAACCTCTGGGAAATAAGAAAAAAGAAATTAATGGAGCTGAACACAACGTAGTGAATGATTGAAATGGAATAGAGTTCAGGAGGTGCCGTTGAAAAGGCATTACCTACGACAATCATCTGATCTGATCTGACCTACCCAGCGGAGCAGGCGACCTGTGGAGGCCAGCATCAGATGCAAACAGTAGGAGCGAGGAGTGTTATGTACAGGATATTGAGCGCCAAAAAGACTGTTACTGCTGTTCCCAGAAGTGATAGAATCTTCAGCAACGCCTGTAGGGAGTGTAAGAGGGAAGTGATATGCAGAAGTACCGGTAAGGCGGTTGCTTGCGAGAGGTGTGATGAGATACCACGTGGCGTGCGTGTGGCTTAAGGGAGTAAAGGTGAAAATGCTTCGTTGTAAATACACATTAGTTCGTTATAAAGAATGCCAAGGCATAGCGAAAGACCAGTGGAAAAAGGAAAGGGGTGATAAAGTGAAGGATACAGAGGATGCTGAGACCCCAGAAATTGTGATTGCTAGTGGCCTACGGTACCAGAGAAGAGAAGACATGGTGGGCAAGAGGAGAGGAAAGCAGAGCACGACCATTCCTATGCAAGAAAAGAGGAAGATATCTATCAAAAAGAAGAGCCAGAGGAGAAAGAAGAGGATACCCAACAACCGGTAAGCTAAAGAGAAAGTTGTGGTTGTTTGGAGACAGCATCCTGAAAGGAGTTAAAGATGGTTATTATAGAATTATGGACAGAACAGAGGGAGGAGCAGGCATAAATGATATTAAAGAGATTGTGAATGAGCATCTTAAGGAAATAGAGCCAGATGACTATGTTGTAGTGGAAGGGGGAGGTAATGGACTTATAGAAGTGCTGAGGGAGATAGATCAGATCAGATCAGATGATTGTCGTAGGTAATGCCTCTTCAACGGCACCTCCTGAACTCTATTCCTTTTCAATCATTCACTACGTTGTGTTTTGCTCCATTAATTTCTTTTTTCTTATTTCCCAGAGGTTATATAGGATACATTTTTTCTGTTCAATGTTTATGTTACTAAATAAAATATTTCCAATTATTTCTTCATTATTTTCAATGTAGGGTTTTTGTAACTCCACAGCATTCAATCTCTGTTCATTGTACACTGTGCACTTGAGCATAAAATGTTCCAGATTTTCTTTTTCTGCACCACATAATCTGCACTCTGTATTTCCATTTTCATGTCTCTTTCTATCGAATAATGGCAGGCAGTTTGTTCTTGCTCTGTAGAAGATTGTTGATGCTGGTCTTTTAATATATATTTGTTCTTCTCTGATATTCTCTTTCCATTCTTTATATATCTTCAGGCTTGTTTTTCTAGATACTTCCTCCTTCCATTTCTGTGTGTCCCAATTCATTGTTTTCTCCTTTAGTCTGCTTTTTGTCATAATCATTAATTCTCTGTCAGCTATTCCTATTAATTCCTTGTACTTATTGGTTTCCTTCATCCAGTTCATATTCTGTATATTCATCATTTCTAGTATAGTTTTTAGTAATTCATTTTTGCCCTGAAGAATACCCCTGGTGTACTCTAATCTACCTGTGATTATTCTTCGTTTAACTAATGATGCTCCAATCTCTCCCCTTAGTGTGCAGTTTGCTGCATACTTGGGTGCTCCTAATATTTGTCTTATACTCCGTTCTCTATCCTTTGTAGCTTTTCAATTTCTGCTTCCGTGTAATTTATGATATTTGACCCATGAAGTATTGTAGGTACGGCTACATTTTTCCAGTAGGTTTTACCTATCATGACTTTATTACAACTCCTTGCTATTACCGAGTATGTAATATTTGCCATCTTTTGAGCTTTCTGTGCCATCATTTCCTTCTGTGTTTTGAAGTAGTTTCTTTTGTTATCTATCTGTAATCCAAGGTACTTTATATTATCAGTTACTTTTATCCCTTCTATTTCATCTGGCTGGTTTTTCATATTATGGATGATGATATTACTCTTTGTTCTATTTATGTTTAGACCACATTCTTGACTATATTCTATTACTGTTTTTAGGCTGTCTTTTGCATCTTCTATCTATCTCTTCTATCTCTTCAACGGCACCTCCTGAACTCTATTCCTTTTTCAATCATTCACTACGTTGTGTTTTGCTCCATTAATTTCTTTTTCTTATTTCCCAGAGGTTATATAGGATACTTTTTTTCTGTTCAATGTTTATGTTACTAAATAAAATATTTCCAATTATTTCTTTATTTTCAATGTAGGGTTTTTGTAACTCCACAGCATTCAATCTCTGTTCATTGTACACTGTGCACTTGAGCATAAAATGTTCCAGATTTTCTTTTTCTGCACCACATAATCGTCTGTATTTTCATTTTCATGTCTCTTTCTATCGAATAATGGCAGGCAGTTTGTTCTTGCTCTGTAGAAGATTGTTGATGCTGGTCTGTTATCATATACTTGTTCTTCTCTGATATTCTCTTTCCATTCTTTATATATCTTCAGGCTTGTTTTTCCTAGATACTTCCTCCTTCCATTTCTGTGTGTCCCAATTCATTGTTTTCTCCTTTAGTCTGCTTTTTGTCATAATCATTAATTCTCTGTCAGCTATTCCTATTAATTCCTTGTACTTATTGGTTTCCTTCATCCAGTTCATATTCTGTATATTCATCATTTCTAGTATAGTTTTTAGTAATTCATTTTTGCCCTGAAGAATACCCCTGGTGTACTCTAATCTACCTGTGATTATTCTTCGTTTAACTAATGATGCTCCAATCTCTCCCCTTAGTGTGCAGTTTGCTGCATACTTGGGTGCTCCTAATATTTGTCTGTATACTCCGTTCTCTATCCTTTGTAGCTTTTCAATTTCTGCTTCCGTGTAATTTATGATATTTGACCCATGAAGTATTGTAGGTACGGCTACATTTTTCCAGTAGGTTTTACCTATCATGACTTTATTACAACTCCTTGCTATTACCGAGTATGTAATATTTGCCATCTTTTGAGCTTTCTGTGCCATCATTTCCTTCTGTTTTGAAGTAGTTTCTTTTGTTATCTATCTGTAATCCAAGGTACTTTATATTATCAGTTACTTTTATCCCTTCTATTTCATCTGGCTGGTTTTTCATATTATGGATGATGATATTACTTTTGGTTCTATTTATGTTTAGACCACATTCTTGACTATATTCTGTTACTGTTTTTAGGCTGTCTTTTGCATCTTCTATCGAGTGTGCCATTAGGAGTCCATCATCAGCAAAGAATAGTACTCCTATTTTCAGTTTCTCTTTGATAAATCCAATATTTTGTCCTTCCAATTTGTCTATTATCAGGTTGGTTATTAATTTGAATAATATTGTTGAACCTGTGCAGCCTTGTCTAATCCCGCTAGTTATGTCCATTTCTATTTCAGAATCACCTACTTTTATTTTTGTTTTGTCTTCTTTATATATGTTAACAATGGTATCTATTATCTTTGGGTGTACCTTGTATCGCATTAGTGCCTGTACTATTTTCTCTCTTTTAATTGAGTCAAATGCCTTTGAGTAATCAATGGATATTATTATAAGAGGTTTTCCCTTCTGGTAGCTATCCTCTATGCAGTATTGTAAGGTTAATAAGTTGTCTTCTATTTTAGCTCCCTTTGTGAAGCCTGCTTGTGTTTCTTTAGCCTCGTTATTTATGGTGATATGGCTATCCACAAAGTTTCCTATCAGTGACATACATATTTTGTACGAAATATTGGTCAACGCTATTGGTCTGAGCTGGTCTGATGTAGGTTTAGTTGTTTTCTCTATCGTTTTTGTATTTGACCATACCCATTCCTTAACTTCTGTCCCATCATCTATAATGTGCTGAAAGCAGTTTGTAAGGCTTTCTATACACTGCTCACTTTTTATCAGGACTTTGTAGAGTTCAGGCTTCTTTTGATCTGGTCCTGGGGCTTTTCTGTTTTTTAGCTTTTGTATGCAATGTTTTACTTGGTCTTGCGTAATATTTGGATATTCCATGGGTTTTATTTTGCTTTCTACTTTGCAGCACATGTCCATATGTTCTCTTATACTAGGAGGGAATTCATATGTTGTTCTCTCTATATTGTGTCCTATTGGTATATCTATATTCATGACATTCAGATTACTTTCTAAGTCCAGCTTGTTAATGTATTCTTGCCTTGTGTCACTATTCCATGCTTCATTTATGTTGTTTTTTTATAGATTTTGTCCCAAAATTTTATTATTTCCTCACTAGCCTGTATATCATTTAGTTTGTTACCTTCTTTGCTGTATATTGCTAACTTGTCTAATTTTTTGTCTATACCTCTTAGTTTATTAACAGCCTCCCACAATTTTTTACCCTTTTCATTGCTTTCTTTTATTTCTTTTGTGAGCTTTTGTTCATGTTTAAACATCTCCTTTCTAATGAAGATTTGCACCTTCGGTTTTTGTTCCCTGTAGAGCTCATATATTCTGTCTCTTTCATCCTGATTTTGTATGTTTCTTTTTTGCCTATTCAATCTTTTCCTCTCTTTTATTTCCTTTCTTATTTCATCATTCATCCAAACAGGCTCCCTTATTTTATTTTCCCTTTCAATTACCTTTCTTCTATATCTTGTTTTTAGCTTTTCGCTGGCAGCTTCTTCTATTAATGTATTCATCTGTGTTATATTGGAAACTCTGACTTCATTAAGTTTTTCTTCCACTCTATTTGCATACTGTTGTAGTGATATCTCATCTGTCCTATAATACTCCACTGTTTCCCACTTTCCTTGTTTGTTGAAGGTGACATTTTAACTGTAAAGATTACTGACCTGAAAGAAGAATGGTGGGTGACGATAGTTTACATGGGAGTGGAAGGAAAAGAAAACTATGAAGAAAATAAAAAGTTGTATGAAGTACTGCTGGAGATAAAGAAAGAAATGGCAAACAATAAGTGGATAATAATGGGGGACCTGAATGCCCATATTGGTTTAAATAATGAGAGGGTGAACAAGAACGGACAGATGGCATTGGACTTCACAGAAAAGACCCAGCTTAAGATAAAGAACTGGGAGCTGGAAGACCCAGTAACATGGAGTGACAGAGGTATAAAATCAGCAATTGATTATATAATAATAAGTCATGAGGTTGAGACATATGGATGCAAGATATGGAAAAATGAGAATGTTGACATTTCTGACCATATAATGATTGGAATTACATGTGGAAAGACAAATAGGCGAAAAGAAATAAAAAAGACACAATGGAGAAAGAAATGGGATATAGCTAATGCGAATTGGCAGAATTACAGTCAGAATCTAGATGACCAGATATGTGAGGAAGAGAAGAGAGGAAGGTCTATTAATGATTGGGAAAAAGATATTAAAAAGACCATAATTCAGGAGGCAAGAGGGACAATAGGAACAAAAAAATTGAAGATAGCAACGACAAGATTAAAAGGCTGGTGGGACAGGGAAGTAGAACTAGCAATTGAAGACAGGAAGAGGGAAAACAGGGTACAGAGAAAATGGGGAAAATGATCAAAAAACATGGAAAACAATATAGACAGGACTGGGAAAGAGCATGGAAAAGATATACAGAGGCAAAACAGACAGCAAAGATAATAATCAGTAGAAAAATAGGAAAGTGGGAAGAAGAACAAGCTCAAAAACTAAATGATATGCCCCGAAGGGAAAGAGAAAGAGAAGGGTGGAAAAGGTTGAAGAGAAGCCTTGGAGAAAGGGATGTAGAACAGTGTATTAAGTTAAAAATAAAAGGTAAAGAAACAGAACATGAGGAAGAAATTAGATCCATTGTAGAAGGATACTGGAAGAAAGTAATGCCAAAAGACAATGAGGAAGAATCCACAGAGAATATTTGGATATATAGTGATAGCAAAGAAATGGGGAATGTAAGGATAGGAAGATTAGATGTAGAAAAGGCTGTTAAAGCAATCAAGAATGGAAAGACAGGAGGAACAGATGGAATAATAGGTGAACTTATTAAATATGGTGGGGAAAAATTGACAAAGGCATTGACAAATCTGTTTAATCGTATCCTGGAGGAAGGGGAGGTACCACAGGACTGGAAAAGAAGTAGGGTGACACTTATACATAAGGGTGGAGGAAAAGCTAAGGAGGAAATTGGAAACTATAGGCCCATTAGTGTCATGAATGTATTAGCTAAGGTGTTTGGGATGATAATAAATGAAAAACTAATATCATGGGCAGAACAGTTCAAAATATGGGGTGAGGAACAGAGTGGGTTCAGGAAGGGTAGGGGAGGCCTTGAAAATGTTTTTGTAATGAAAGAAATCATAGAGAGGAACAAGAAGCAAGGAAAAGAGTTATACCTAGCATTTCTAGACTTTGAAAAAGCTTACGATACCGTTGATAGATGTAAATTGTTGAAACTATTGAGACATATTGGGGTGGATGGCAAGATAGTAGAAATAATAAAGAGATGGTATGAAGAAAATAAAGTGAAATTCACAATAGGAAATATAAGCACAGGGTGGGTTAACAATAACATCTGGGTGCGTTAAGGCTGTGTGTTGTCCCCTACGTTGTTCAACATTTACTTGGAAGAACTTTGAGTAAGAATCAGGAAATCAGGCAAAGGAGTTAGGATTGGAGATTGGAAATTAGGATGCCTGGCTTATGCAGATGATGTAGTACTCATGGCGGAAAACAGGAAAGACACGGAAGACCTTATGGAAATAGCTGACAGATTTGGGAGGGAATGGAACCTAAGATTCAGTGCAGGAAAATGCAAGGTGATGGAATTTAATAACAGGGAGAAGAACCAGTGGGTGATGGGGAACAACGTAATGGAAATAGTAGATAAATATACGTACTTAGGTATAGAAGTGAGTAAGGAAGGAATAGGAGGGGAGAAACAAAGAAAGATTAATGAAGGGAAAGCTCGGAAGATGGCAGGCATGATTATAAATGGAGGGTGTAGAGTGATTAACAAGTATAACGTGGGTAAGAGTCTGTGGAAAGGAATAGCAGTGCCTTATTGTCTCTATGGATCGGAAATAACAAACTACCGAGATGGAGATATCATGAAATTGGAAAAAGTACAAAACATAGTGGGTAGATGGGGCCTGGGGGCCCCAAGAAGTATGGCAGTAGAAGCCATAAGGGGAGACATGGGCTGGAGCACATTCAAAGAAAGAATTGTGAAAGGAAAATTGGGGTTCACAAAGAAAATAGAAAAACTCAGTGTGGAAAGATGGGCTAAGAGGGTGCTGGAGGAAAGAGGGGCAAGATCATCATGGGGGAGAGAAATTAACAGATGGAAGAGGAGAGAAAACCTGGCAGAGGTTTGGAGTCATATAGAAGGCAAACAAATTAAGAAAAAGATTGAAGAGAACGGATTGAACAGATGGAAAGTGGGGTTAACAGGAAAGGTGACTCTGAAATGGTATAAAAGAAAGCAAAAACCAGAAGGGCTAAACTGGCATGTAGGAGACTGGGGAAGTAGACTGTTAGTTAAAGCTAGGACAGGTACTCTGGAAGTCTATCTATCTATCTATCTATAGCCCGACGCCCTAATCCCGCAAAGGGTGGCCGCAGACAAAACGCCTCCAAGTCACTCTGTCACCCACCATTTGACTCCCCTCCCCCCAACTCACCCCCCCCTCCCTCATATACCTCTCAACTCCATCCCTCCACCTCATCCTCGGTCTACCCCTCCCTCTCCCTCCCTCCACCTCACCTACATACACCCTCTTAGTCAGTCTTTCATTCTCCATTCTCTCCACATGTCCAAACCACCTCAGTGTATTTCTCCTAATCTTTTCAATCACATCCACATCTACCCCACAATGTTCCTTCACTTCTTCATTCGTCAACCTGTCCCTCCACGTCACTCCACATGCTCCTCTCAAGTAACTCATTTCCACTGCTCTCACTCTTGACTTGTTCCCCTCTTGCAAGGTCCACGCCTCGCTTCCATACGTCAGGGTAGGGATCACAATACCATCATGCAGTGACTTCTTAACTTCCATACTCACCTCCCTATTTCTCATCACTGCTTTCAGTGTACCAACAACCTTTCTTCCCTGCTGTACCCTTTCACGTACTTCATCCCCCAAAGTTCCATCCTTACTCATCACACTACCCAAGTACTTGAATGCACTCACATTCTCCATATCCTCACCATCCAACCTCACTGCACACTCTGTGACTTCATTCCTCTCAAACACCATAACTTTACTTTTGTTTACATTAACTTTCAGCTTCCTCCTCCTACACACTGTCCCAAATTCATTCACCAAACCTTGCAACTCCCATTCATCTTCACTCAACAATACTGTATCATCAGCAAACAGCAACACCGGAAGCTTCCAAATCTCACCCTCATTCATTAGGGCCACCCCCAAATCCACTGCCCTACCTTGTACCTCCTTTACAACCCCATCCATATATATATTAAACAGCCATGGAGACATCACACACACCCCTGTTTCAGTCCCACATTGAGATCAAAGAACTCACTCAGCTCACCATCCACTCGCACCGTAGCCCTAGCTCCCTCGTACATACTCTTCACAGCACTCAACAATTTCCCCTCCACTCCATATATTCTTAATACCTTCCACATACCTTGCCTATCTATTCTGTCATAAGCTTTCTCCAAGTCCATGAAGGCAGCATACACTTTCCTTCCCTTCTCTAGATACTTCTCCACTAAACATCTTAGAACAAATATCTGATCTACACACCCTTTTCCCTTCCTAAATCCCCCTTGTTCTTCTCCAACTAGCTCCTCTGTCATATGCCTAACCCTATCAATGAGTATTCTACCATATATTTTACCAGTCACACTAAGAAGGCAAATACCCCTATGGTTACCACATACTTCTCTCTCCCCTTTTCCTTTGTACAGAGGAACAATTATACCTGATTTCCAGTCCTCTGGAACCCTTCCCTCTTCCCAAGCCAATCTACACAACTTCCATATCCACTCCACAACAATCTCACCCCCATACCTAAGCATTTCACCACACACTCCATCAATTCCTGGGGCCTTTCCCAGCTTAATCTTCTTCATCGCTTCCACTACTTCCGACCTACTGATCTCTTCCTCCCTCCTCTCATCTCTTCTTCTCCCAGCCATTCCCCAACCACTTATACTCACACTGCTCTCACTCTCTACATTCGACAAATCCTCAAAGTGCTCCTTCCATCTCCTCAATTTCTCTCTCTTCTCCACCAGAATCTATTATTCCTATGTTTCACTCCCCTACTATTTCCCCTTTCACACTGCCTTACTTTCTTTACCTCCTTCCAAAACAATTTCTTACTCTCCCTCCATTTCACACTCAGATTCCTCCCAAACTCTTCATCCACTTTCTTCTTACTCTCCTTCACCAGTCTCATAACCTCCCTTCTCCTGCTCACATATACCTCTCTCTTCTCTCTCTCATCTTCTCCCCTACCTCTACTCGCCAACCATTCACCATATTCCTTCTTCTTTTGTTCCACAGCTCGTTTCACCTCATCATGCCACCATGCTGTCCCTTGCACACCCTTGCATCTCCTCCTCACTCCACAAACCGCCTCACACGCTGCGCTTATCTCTTCCGTGAATATCTTACATACGTCTTCCACCCCTTCCATCTGCTCTAGCTCATACCTTCCCAATCTTTCTTCCACTATGCTCTTATACTCTGTCATTTTCTCACTATCTTGCAATTTCTCCACTCTTCTCACAGGAGCTACTTCCTCCTGTCTTCCCCTTCGTCTCCTCAACCACTTTCTTTGCAGCTCTACCTTGGCCATCACTAAGTGATGGCCCAAGACTCCATTCCCCCACCCTCTCCACACCCTTGCATCCAACACTTGTCTTCTCATTCGCTCATCCACACACACGTAGTCTATCATTGCCTTTCGTTCAACAAGTTCACCATCCATCCTCCTCATTACTCTCCATGTATACCGGTGGAAGTGAATGGTAGAAATAGAGAGGAACAGGACAAGAACTGCAAATTTTGTGAGGGGATAAAAGAAACAATAGAGCACCTAATTGTTGAATGCAGCAACTACAAAGAGCAAAGGGAGAAGTTAATAGCATCAGTAGTAGCGGTGATAGGAATGGAGGAATGGCAGAGAAGACTTGAGGAAGAAGATGGGGGGATTTGTACAGTACTGGGACTATATGGGGATAAGGAAGAAACAGGGAGAATAATAAAGTTTGCTAAAATATTTCTAACACAATGTTGGAAGAAAAGGCAACAGCAAGAAGGACAGTAAATAAACATATAAAAAAGGTAACGAAAAGTGAAGTGTGATCAAGAAAAGAGAAGAGGATAAGGAGCAAGAAGAGAAGGAGGACCTACGAAGCGATACAAAGCAACAGAGGTCACAAGAAGAAGAATAAGAAGGACCGAGAGGCTGAGGCAAAGCGCTATTGTTTTTGGAAATTAAAGATGGAAGGAGAGGAGATAACAGGTAGAGGATCAACGAAGAAGAACTGCAAGAAATGTGGATTTATTGGGAAAGTGAATTACAAGGAACTTTGCAGAAGGAGTGAAGAAGAGGAAGAAAAAAGGAGGGAAGTATGTCACAAGCAAGAAGAGGGTATAAAGGTATGATGTTTATCTGTAATGCCTGCAAACCCAGGGTAAAAATTAACATGGACCAATGTGAAGAACTGAGGGAAGAGACCCAAGCTATGAAGGAAGAGCTACAGAAAGTGAGAGAGGAGCAGGAAGAGATGGGAAGGAGAATGATATATGAAGAAGGATTGGAATGAAAGAGAGGGAAAGGATGAACGTACAGTGGGGATGAAAGAGAAGTTGAATGAGGTGTGGAAGAAGCACATAGAGCTGCAGGAAAAGATGAATGCCATTTATGGAAGATGGGAGGAAAAGGAGAAAGAAATGAAAGAACTGGTAACTAATATTACTGAGAAGGTGCTTAAGAGTGTAATGGAAAATTTAGAAGAGAGGGAGGATAAGGTAAAGAGAAGGAAGAATTTAGTTGTGTTCAATGTGCTAGGAAGTGATAATAGGGAGGCCAGAGAGAGAAAAAGAGGGTACAGAGGTATGTGCTAGAATATTTAAAGAAGTATTTATCCTTCTTTTTCTGTGCCTGCCCTCCTCTCTTCCTATTTCTCCCATCTTTCCTGTCACTTCTTACTGCTTTTCTTTCCTTTACAGGTAGCTTTACATTGAGTGACAAGCCTAATGGTTTCCTGCATGCCAAGAAACCATTTACAACCCTGGGTGGTAACCATATAACCAAACCATACGTGCTCCCTACGTGTCAATAAGTGGGTTGGCGGAGGGTTAGTGCCCCTCCCCGTAAAACAAATAACTCAAAGTCAAATGACCACCCCTTACCGGATTATGGCGTCTGGCAATAGATAGATAGAAGATCGTAAGATTGGACACAGATGATAATGAGAACTGACGGGACCGGAGAAATGAGAAAATAAACAGTGAAGAGGGGGAATTTTTATTCAGGGTTATTAACATACAAGGTTTGTCTAAATGTAAAAGTAAGGAGGTAGAACAATTAGTAAATGATAATAGTATGTGATGTGATGTGATGTTGTTGAGGTATTGCCTTTACAACGGCACCTCTAAACAATTTCGTTCTTTCTCTTTTCTCCTTCTTCTGTGTCTTTCTGTGGTCACACCTCCTCTTCTCTTACTACGTGTAAGCTATAATCAGTCGCCTGAATTTCTGAGCTCCTTCACTTTCCTTTCTCTTTTGTTCCAGCATTTAAATATTATTAATTTCTTTTTTTCAATACCACTTGTATTAAATAGGAGGTTCCCAAGTATACTATTTCCTCTATATATGGCTGTTGTAATTCTACCAGTTGTGTTCTTTCTTCCATATATCCTGTGCAGTCTAATAAAAATTGTATCAAGTCTTCTGTTTCTGCATTACACATTGGACAATTTATCTCAGTTCCCTTGAATCTATTTCTGTTTGCTAAATTTAGTGTATTAGATCTGCATTTAAACAGGATTATGGAGGCTGGTGAATTATCATATATTTCATCTACTCCACCTATTTCTTTCTTCCATTTTTTATATACTTCTAAGCTTGATTTATTTTCCATGTCTTTTCTCCACCTTTTTGTGTCCTCATCATATATATTCCTGGTTAGTTCATCTTTTGTTATATTTTTTAACCCTTCTGTATTTAAGATCTTTTAGTGCCTTCTCACATTCCCTCATCCACTTACTCTTGCGTTCCCTCAGCTCTTCTACAATTTCAATTAATAGTGCATTATTTCTTCTCTTTAAAATACCTTGGAGATATTGAAGCTTTTGCCCTCTTTAATTTTGTTTCCATTTGTGAGGCTCGTACTTCGCCCCTCAGGCAGCCTACTGCAGTGCTCATATTACCTCCCAGCATTGTTCTATACACTCCATTTTCTGTTTTCTGTAGTTTGTCTATTTCTTCTTTATTAAAATCAATTACTCCTGCAGCATACAGAACTCCAGGGAGTGCTAGGCTCTTCCAGTAAGTTTTACTGATTAAAATTTTATTGCAGCTCCTAGCCATAACAGAGTAGGTTAAGTTTGCTGGTCTTTGTGCTTTCATAATGATGTTTTCTCTATGTCCTTTAAAGCAGTCTTTAGAGTCCACTATTGTTACCCCCAAATACTTAATTGAATTTACCACTTCTATACCCTCTATTTCTGTTGGTTTCTCCTTCATATTGAATATAATGAATTGACTTTTGGCTTTATTTATTTCTAGTCCACAGGTTTTACTAATATTTATTAACCTTCTAATGTTAGCTTTGGCCTCGTGTGCCTAACAGAAACACAAAAGAAAATTAGCAGTATAATATTTAGTCAAAATATATGTGTTGTAGAAAATATGAGAGATTTAGAAGAAAAGAAGGGAGGGGGGATAATGATTCTGTACAAGGGAAATCAAGGGATAGAAGTCAGTAAAGTCTATCTATCTATCTATCTATTGCCAGATGCCATAATCCCGTACAGGGTGGCCATTTAACTCTGAGTTATTTGTTTTACAGGGAGGGGCCCTAACCCTCCACCAAAGTAAACACTATAAATACTGATATGATACATGCTAAATGTTCAATAAGAGGTTGGGAGATGAAACTGATAGTGGTGTATTTTGCTGTACATGATAAGAATAGAAACAAAGCAATGAGGGAAGAAATAGAATCTATCATTGAGAGAAGTGAAGAGCCATTAATGATAGCAGGAGATTATAACGGGCATGTAGGGTTTAAAGGGGAACAAAGATTAGATGATAATGGAAGGATGATACTAGATTGGATGGACAAATATAGGCTTATAATGTTAAATGAAGATCAGAAATGTCTATCCATCTCTCTATAGCCCGACGCCCTAATCCCGCAAAGGGTGGCCGCAGACAAAACGCCTCCAAGTCGCTCTGTCACCCACCATTTGACTACCCTCCCCCTCCCTCATATACCTCTCAACTCCATCCCTCCACCTCATCCTCGGTCTACCTCTCCCTCTCCCTCCCTCCACCTCACCTACATACACCCTCTTAGTCAGTCTTTCATTCTCCATTCTCTTCACATGTCAGAAATGTACAGGAGAATTTACATGGTGTAGGGAAAAACTAAAAAGCACTATAGATTATACATTGGTCAATGATAAATTATATGATAAGTATATAAGTATGAACATTGACGAAGGTAAAGAGTTTTTTGATTTGTCAGATCATAATTTAATGGATATAAAAATAAAAGCAAAGAAACGAAAAACAATTCAGAAATAACGGAATGGATAGTAAGAGAACATTACAAGTCAGATAAAAAATCGATGAAAAAGTTTGAAGAAGAATTGGAAAAAAGAATAAAAAGAGAGAATATCAGAGACATAAAAGATTTGGAAGAAAGGATGAAAAACTCCCTGTACTGTTGTTTGCAGATGATACTGTGTTGTTGAGTGAAGATGAAGGGGAGCTGGAAGGCTTGGTGGATGAGTTTGGGAGAGTGTGTAAGAAACGGAATGTAAAGGTGAATGTAGGGAAGAGTAAAGTGATGGTCTTTGAGAGAGGTGAAGTCAGTGAATGTACAGCGAGGTTGGATGGTGAGGAATTGGAAAATGTGAGTACGTTTAAGTACTTGGGTAGTGTGATGAGCAAAGATGGAGGTTTGGAGGGTGAAGTGCGTGGAAAGGTACAGCAGGGAAGAAAGGTTGCTGGTTCTTTGAAAGCAGTGATAAGAAACAGGGAAGTGAGCATGGAAGTGAAAAAGTTACTGCATGACAGTATTGTGATACCAACTCTAACGTACGGAAGTGAAGCTTGGACGTTGTTGGAAGGACACAAGTCAAGAGTGAGAGCAGTGGAAATGAGTTATTTAAGAGGAGCCTGTGGAGTCACATGGAGAGACAGGCTGACGAATGAGGATATAAAGGAGCGTTGTGGTGTGGATGTGGATGTGGTAGGAAGCGTTGTGAAGAACACACTGAGGTGGTTTGGCCATGTGGAGAGGATGGAGGGTGAAAGACTGACGAAGAGATTGTATGTGAGTGAGGTGGAAAGGGGAAGAGGGAGGGGGAGGCCGAGGATGAGATGGAGGGATGGGGTGGAGAGGTATATGAAACAGGGGGTGTGAGTTGGGAGCAGGGCAGTGAGATGGCGGGGGACAGGGCGACTTGGAGACGATTTGTTTGTGGCCACCCCAAACGGGATTGAGGCGTCTGGCAATCTGTACTGTGATTCAATCAGCCATACAAGTCACAAGAGTTAGCAGTGATTATAATGACTTTGTAAATGGCAGAAACCCAACTTTGGTTGAAGTTCTTTATCTCTCATTTACATTAAGATCTTAGACTCATAGTGTCTTTCTCCAGGTTATTCATGTTGTCTCACTAGGAGCCATATACTTTCAAACTAAGGAGAGCCACAACACCTTCCTTTTGCAAGTTTACCTTGTGTATTGTGCATTAGTATAATCATTTCTGTTTGTCATGTGGAGTTTTGATATTAAAAAGGTATAGGATATAATAAAAAGGCAGTAAATTATTAAACCTTTTTTGGACAGGGAACTCCTTCAGCAAGAATAATTCATGAGGTGATAGCCAGAATCCCTGTGAGGATTAATTGAGATAGTTTTATACCCAGGTGTTGGACAAGGATCTCCTTCACTTGAAAGATTGTTGGCAGTGACTAGAATTAAATATTTAAGTGTCATCCTGTCCCACAGTGGGTTAAGCTTCAATATGCAAAGTAAATGGCTAAGGAAGAGATGTTGGGGAGCTCCTAAGAGCCCTGGTACCTCACATTGTCTTGCTATGCAGTCTTTGCGGTTAACTTTTACCATGCCTATGATGTGATTTTTTTTACTCTTTTTTTTCATTTCCGTGTACATATACATAACAGCCCATTCATTAAGACCCAGTGGCCTTCCCATAGCCCGGCAAACAGCATGACATACCTTTACATATCACAGTTTGGTAACACAAGGCTGTTTTGATATATGCTAGAGGTATCCCATGCAGTACTGATGTGATGGAATTAGCTGGGATCTGTTCATGAAATTTCATTAAGTTTTAATGTACACAAAGAAGAACTGTCTTTCCTACTGTATATTCAGATCTTCAAACTACAGTATTAGCAGTGACTGAACCTAACAAAGGCAGTTTTATTCGAATTAGAAAAAGGCTCATGTACTGGTGAATTGAGTGAAAGGAAGGCAATGATTGATTATGTGTGTGTGGCTGAAAGGATGCAAAGATGTATATTGGATGCAAGAGTTTATAGAGGTTGGGGGAGTGGACTTTCTGACCACTACTTGGTGGTGGCCAGAGTTAAAGTTCAAGTAAGATGGAGGAATAGAAGAAGGGAAAGACGAGAGGAAGGAGTGGTTGCAAGGAGAGTGGAAAGGTTACAAGAGGATGAGAAAAAAGCAGAGTATAAGAGAGAAGTGGAGGAACGATTGGGCAAATATGAGTTGGAGCAGATGGGGGATGTGGAAGGTGTGTGTAGAATATTTACAGAAGAAATATGTGCAGCATGTGATGTGGTGTGTGGAAGGAAGAGAAGACGGAGGGGGGTGCAAGGAACAGCGTGGTGGACTGAAGAGGTGAAACGGGCTGTGGCACAAAAGGAGAAAGCATACAATGAATGGATGAGAAATAGGGGCATGGAAGAAGTTGAGAGGCGGAGGAGAGAGTTATATGTAGAAAGAAAGAGAGAGGTGAAAAGATTAGTAAGAGAGAATAAGAAGAGAGTGGATGAGGAATTTGGAAGGAATTTGAGTGTAAAGTGGAGGGACTGTAAGAAAATGTTCTGGAAAGAGGTGAAAAGAGTAAGACAGGGTGGAACTGAAGTTAGCAGGGGAGTGAAAGATAAAAATGGTAGATTACTAGTGGAGAAGGGAGAAAAAGTGAGCAGATGGAGAGAACACTTTAAGGAATTGTTGAACGTGGAGGATGGAAGTAATGCGAGTATAAGTGGCTGGGGAATGGCTGGGAGAAGGAGGGAGGTGAGAAGACAGGAAGAAATCAGTAGGATAGAAGTTGTGGAAGCAATGAAGAAAGTTAAATCAGGGAAAGCCCCAGGAATTGATGGAGTGTGTGGTGAAATGCTGAAGCATGGGGGAGAGATAGTAGTAGAATGGATGTGGAAGATGTGCAGATTGGCCTGGGAAGAAGGTAGAGTCCCGGAGGATTGGAAGTCAGGTATAATTATTCCCTTGTACAAAGGAAAAGGGGAAAAAGAAGTGTGTGGTAATCATAGGGGCATTTGTCTTCTTAGTATAATAGGAAAAGTATATGGTAGGATACTTATTGACAGAATTAGAGAAAGAACAGAGAAATTAGTTTGAGAAGAACAGGGAGGCTTTAGGAAGGGAAGAGGTTGTGTAGATCAGATATTCATTCTCAGATCTTTAGTGGAAAAGTTTCTAGAGAAGGGAAAGAAGTTGTATGCGGCTTTCATGGATTTGGAGAAAGCATATGACAGGGTGGATAGACTAAGATTGTGGAAGGTGTTAAGAATATATGGAATAGATGGGAAGTTGTTGAATGCTGTGAAGAGTATGTACGATGGTGCGAAGGCTGCAGTGCGTGTGGATGGTGAACTAAGTGAATTTTTCTCTTTGAAAGTTGGTTTGAAACAGGGATGTGTCATGTCTCCATGGTTGTTCAATCTGTACATGGATGGGGTAATAAAAGAGGTACAAGGTAGGGTAGTGGATGTTGGAGTGGCCCTGGTGAGAGAGGATAGTGTTTGGAAACTCCCTGTACTGTTGTTTGCAGATGATACCGTGTTGTTGAGTGAAGACGAAGGGGAGCTGCAAGGCTTGGTGGATGAGTTTGGGAGAGTGTGTAAGAAACAGAATCTAAAGGTGAATGTAGGGAAGAGTAAAGTGATGGTCTTTGAGAGAGGTGAAGTCAGTGAATGTACAGCGAGGTTGGATGGTGAGGAATTGGAAAATGTGAGTACGTTTAAGTACTTGGGTAGTGTGATGAGTTAGGATGGAGGTTTGGAGGGTGAAGTGCTTGAAAGGGTACAACAGGGAAGAAAGGTTGCTGGTTCTTTGAAAGCAGTGATAAGAAACAGGGAAGTGAGCATGGAAGTGAAAAAGTTACTACATGACAGTATTGTGATACCAACTCTAACGTACGGAAGTGAAGCTTGGACGTTGTTGGAAGGACACAAGTCAAGAGTGAGAGCAGTGGAAATGAGTTATTTAAGAGGAGCCTGTGGAGTCACATGGAGAGACAGGCTGACGAATGAGGATATAAAGGAGCGTTGTGGTGTTGATGTGGATGTGATAGGAAGCGTTATGAGGAACACACTGAGGTGGTTTGGCCATGTGGAGAGGATGGAGGGTGAAAGACTGACGAAGAGAGTGTATGTGAGTGAGGTGGAGGGGGAAAGAGGGAGGGGGAGGCCGAGGATGAGATGGAGAGATGGGGTGGAGAGGTATATGAGAGAGGGGGGTGTGAGTTGGGAGCAGGGGAGTGAAATGGCGGGGGACAGGGCGACTTGGAGGCGATTTGTTTGTGGCCACCCCAAACGGGATTGAGGCGTCTGGCAATAGATAGAGATAGATAGACTTAGAAGGACAATACCTCTTCATAATACATCTAATTTTCATTGAGGGCAGGAGAGTGGGCATACACCTCTGCAAGATGTTGAGGCAGCCATCAACCATGTGGCAGGTGTGGGAGTGAGGGTGGTGTCCTTGGAGGCAGTGGCAGTCTTTTTGGGACGTGGCAGGAAGGGGTGGAGAATTTGGCTGGCTACACACTCGCGCTGTCCACTTGACCAGTTGCTCCTTCTCCACCGTAAAAAGGTAAAGACAAAGCATGTCATTATCATCATCATTGTTGTCATTTTATCATCAGCCTCGGCATTAGCATCACTGTTGTCATCACCTATGCCATCATCATCATTGACATAATCATCATTACCCATATTATTATTAACTATACTGTATATGGTTTACTGTGCACACAGATAAATAAATAAGTAATTAAGTAAAAAATAGATAAATAAATAATAAAACAAGAAAGCTCACATAATGAAGATGCTTTAAAATGAAAAAGACACATACAGTAATTGCACTGAAGGAGTTAACACCACCTACAGATCTCAGTTGACTCTGGAGTGGACATTGCCGAGGTGGGAGTAAACACCTGCGTCAAACCAGCACTAAAGCAATAGGACGGCTCTGGTTACTCCTGTGCTCGTGACATCAAGAAGCACATGCGCTTGCCTCACCTCACATGTGCAACTGTCACCCCACCCTCAGGCCTCACCACCAGCTGAGGCACAGCCCAGTGTGGCAGCCATCACACACCCTGTTTCTTGCAGACCCAACCCCTGTCTTAATGGAGGATGCTGTATATTGCATAATAGACGTCCCAGGTACAATTTGCAAGATTTTTTTGTTTTCCCTTTCAGTCCAAGGATGTTAAAAACAGCAAGTGTCAGTACTGTTTTACTTCATTAGTCGTGTAGGAGCCTGAGACAAGGTTATCATAATCTATCTATCTATCTATCTATCTATTGCCAGACGCCATAATCCCGTAAGGGGTGGCCATTAGACTGTTGAGTTAGTTGTTTTAAGGGGAGGGGCACTAACCCTCCGCCAACCCACTTATTGACACGTAGGGAGCACGTATGGTTTGGTTATATGGTTACCACCCAGCGTTGTAAATGGTTTCTTGGCATACAGGAAACCATTAGGCTTGTCACTCAATGTAAAGCTACCTGTAAGGGAAAGAAAAGCAATAAGAAGTGACAGGAAAGATGGGAGAAATAGGAAGAGAGGAGGGCAGGCACAGAAAAAGAAGGATAAATACTTCTTTAAATATTCTAGCACATACCTCTGTAGCCTCTTTTTCTCTCTCTCTGGCCTCCCTATTATCACTTCCTAGCACACTGAACACAACTAAATTCTTCCTTCTCTTTTCCTTATCCTCTCTCTCTTCTAAATTTTCCATTACACTCTTAAGCACCTTCTCAGTAATATTAGTTACCAATTCTTTCATTTCTTTCTCCTTTTCCTCCCATCTTCCATAAATGGCATTCATCCTTTCCTGCAGCTCTATGTGCTTCTCCCACACCTCATCCAACTTCTCTTTCATCCCCACTGTACGTTCATCCTTTCCCTCTCTTTCATTCCAATCCTTCTTCATATATCATTCTCCTTCCCATCTCTTCCTGCTCCTCTCTCACTTTCTGTAGCTCTTCCTTCATAGCTTGGGTCTCTTCCCTCATTTCTTCACATTGGTCCATGTTAATTTTTACCCTGGGTTTGCAGGCATTACAAATAAACATCATACCTTTATATCCTCTTCTTGCATGTGACATACTTCCCTCCTTTTTTCTTCCTCTTCTTCACACCTTCTGCAAAGTTCCTTGTAATTCACTTTCCCAATAAATCCACATTTCTTGCAGTTCTTCTTCATTGCCCCTCTACCTCTTATCTCCTCTCCTTCCATCTTTAATTTCCAAAAACAATAGCGCTTTGCCTCAGTTCAGTTCAGTTCAGTTGAATGGCGGAAGTCTTGCCTTGGTATCGGCACTTCCTGATGCAGTCTTATTGTGGTCTTTTCGTGGTCTGGGTCTTTTTCTTATGGCATTGAGTCCTTTATTTTCTTTTCCCTTATTTTCCAAAATCTGTATAACATTGATTTATTTTCTTCTGTGTTGCTGTTATCGAATAATAGTGTTCCAATAATATTCTCTTCATCTTGCTGGTACGGACGCTGTAATGCAGGATGTTTTTCTCTTTCCTCGTTGTAGGCAGGGCAGTGTAGGATGTAGTGGTTCAGATCCTCGGTGTTGTATCCACACATAAAGCATTCTGTTGATTCATTTCGGAATCTTCTTCTGTCTCTCAGGTTCATGTTATTACTCCTACACCTGAAGAGAATGACTGATGCTCCCCTGTTGTCATATACTTTCTCTTGTCCACCCATCTCTTCTCTCCATTTACTATACATTCTCAGGCTCACTTTTTCTTGCATTTCTTGCTTCCAAAATTTTGTATCCCATGCTTGCACTTTCTTCTTTATCTCATCGTTTGTCACATTGCTTCCTCTTATATCCAACATTCTTCCTCCCTCTATTAGTCCTTTTATCAATCCATTCTTTTTAACTTGCACACTCATCTCTCCCACAACTCTTTCAATCAGGTCATTCCCCTCCCCTCTCAAGATATACTGTAGATACTTCAGCTGACTTTCCATAATTCTTGCTCTCATACTTGATATTTCTATTTCTCCCCTTAAGGCTGCTTGTTGTGTATAGCTTGGGGCTCCTAATATCTTCCTACACACACTGTTCTCTATCCTCTGAAGTCTATCTATCTCCTGCTTTGTGAAATCTACTACACTGGAGCCATACAGTATTGCTGGGAGGGCTACGCTCTTCCAGTATGTTTTTCCGATTAACAGTCTCGAACAGCTCCTTGCAACTATTGAGTATGTCATGTTTGCCATTCTTACTGCCTTCTCTATCACTGACTCTTTCTGTGCTTTGAAGAAGTGTCTACTATCATTAATTGTAATTCCTAAGTATTTCAGCCTATCACTAACCTTTATACCAGCTATCTCTGTTGGTTTATCTTTCATGTTGAATATTATGATATTACTTTTTTGTTTATTTATTTCTAGTCCGCATTCCCTGCCTGTTGTCATCACCTGTTCCACTACTCTTTCTGCATCTTCTACATTGCTTGCCAACAGCATCCCATCATCAGCAAAGAACAGAGATGTTAGTTTAAAAGCCTCATCTTTAAAGCCCCTATCTAGTTCTTCTAGTCTCTGAATTATTTTGAAGGTTATTAACTTGAATAAAGTGGTTGAACCTGTACAACCTTGCCTTATACCACTACTTACTGGTATCGTAAGGTCTTCTCCCTCATCCAACTTCACCTTGGTTTTGTCCCCCTTATATAGTTTTGTAATAATATCTATTGCTTTTTCACTTATCTTGTAATCCTTTAGTAACTTTACCATCAAGTCTCTTTTAACACTATCAAAAGCTTTGGCAAAATCAACTGATTTAACTATTAAAATTTTTCTATTCCTATATGTCTGTTCTATACAGTACCGGTACCTCAGAACAAGAATGTTGTTTTCTACTCTACCTCCTGTTGTAAAACCTACTTGAGTATCTTTTCCCCATCCATTTCTCTTTACGTGTTCTTCTATGCTCATTCTCAGTACTGCCATCATTAGTTTGTAACCTGGATTTGTTAGTGCTATAGGCCTGAACTCATGAACTTTAGGCTTCTTAGCTTTAGGTATCATGACCGTATTTGATTCCTTCCAACCTTCTGGTATGTCCGTTGTTTCCAGTGTTTGTTTCATTGTGTCGATTAATGTGCGTAATAATACATTACTTTCTAGGAAAACTTTGTAAAATTCTGGTTTTCTTCCATCTGGGCCTGCAGCTTTCTTTGTCTTCATTTTTCTTAGACAGTTTTTCACATTTTCCTCATTTATTATCTCCTCTTCCATATAGGACACATCACTTTTAATTTCTAATGCCATGTCTAAGTGCTCCCTAATTTCTTCTCTACATAGGCCTATATACTCCATGCCTCCATTTTCCTCACCTCCTCTTCTAACTACCTGGCACTGTTTCCCTCTCTCTATCCTCATTTTCATAGCATCCCTGTCTCTAATATATTCCTGCCTTTTTTCTCCATTCCACTCCTCTCTAATGTTATTTAGGTATTTTCCATATACAGCCCTCCAGTATGTCTCAACTTCTTCTTTTACCCTTTCTCTGTCTAATTTCTTGTTATCTTCATCATATACATTGTCCAATAGACAGGTTCTGTTCTTTTCCTTCTCTCCTTTCAACATCCGTATATATTTCCATGTGTTCTTACCATTGCTTTTATCTTCTTTTATTTCCTTGGCTACCTTTTCTTCATGTATGCTCATCTCTTTTACGATTTTTAACTGTACTTTTTCTTTTGTTCCATGTACAGGTTTCTCCATTTCTCCTGCTCTTCTCTATCAACTGCATTCCTACAATTCCTATTTAATCTTCGTCTTTCCTTAATCTCTTTTCTAATTTCTTCTGTGAACTACACTGGTTCTTCTTCCCTTTCTTGTTTCCCTATATTCTTCCTCTTATATTTACCTTTGAGAACACTCTTTGCGATATTAACCATCCTCTCTTCCAAATCCTTTATATTTTTCACCTTCTCACTTACAATATTTTCCTCTAATTCTATCTATCTATCTATCTATTGCCAGACGCCTCAATCCCGTTTGGGGTGGCCACAAACAAATCGCCTCCAAGTTGCCCTGTCCCCCGCCATTTCACTGCCCTGCTCCCAACTCACACCCCCTCTCTCATATACCTCTCTAATTCATCTCTATATTTCTTCAAAGATTCTTTATCTGATTTGCAGTAGTCTCTGCATACCCAGTCTTTCCTATCATAGGTTTTCCCTGCTTGTCTAACCCTAAGTTGAATTTCCATTAAATTATGGTCTGGTATATCTATTTGCTCCTGCTCTTCATCTATCTTCATACTTACATATTTATCATAAAATTTATCTGAGACAAGTGCGTAATCTATCACACTTTTTTGGTTGTCCCTTGTCCATGTGTATTCTCCTTGACAATATATGTCATCATTAAGCATTATTAATTTATATTGCTCCATCCAATCTATGATCATTCTACCATTATCATCCATCCTTTGTTTTCCTTTAAATCCAACATGACCACTGAAGTCCCCTACTATCAACAGTGGCTCTCCTAGGCTATTTTCTAATATATTTTCTATTTCTATTCTCATGGAGTGATTTCTCTGCTTATTGCTAACACTAAAATATACTACTATTATCTTTAATTCCCATCCTCTAATAATTCCTTTACATATAAAATGTCTCTATTTTTTGTATTTACTTTGTTGAAGGATATTTCTTTCTTATCTTGGTGCAGCATCATTATCCCTCCACCCTTTCTATCATTCGTCTCTCTCATTTCTTCTATGATATTTATTCTGTTACTGAAGCTTACATCTCTAATTTTCTTTTGTGTTTCAGTTAAACAGAGTATAGTTCTGCCATCTGCTAATGCTTCTGCCTCTTTAGCCTTTACCTTTGATAATCCTTGAATGTTAATCACCTTAATCACGATCATAATCCAGTAAATTTAAAGGTAGATTACCAGCCTACTTTCTATTGTGTGTGGAAGGTGGAGTCACCCATAATCCACTCATTTGATGTGCTGCCTATTTCTCCCTTCAACTTTATCATTACTTTTCTGTGTCTGCTCTCCTCTATACATATTTCTTCCCATCCATTCTGTTACCTCTTAATTTTTCTTTCACTTCAGGTAACTGTACACTGAATGACTAGTCTAATGGTTTCCTGTAACCCAGGAAACCATTTACAGTGCTGGGTGGTAACCATACAGCCATATAACCAAATAGTGGGGCCTACTATGATGCCTCCTATAACTGGGGTGGGTGGGATGCAAATGCAGTGTCCATCCAGGAACCAAACCTCCACTCTCATCCCTACACCATGCTGTGATGAAGTTCTTAATGGAACATTGATTCGTAGCATGGGATGACCCTGCAGGGCCAGTTGCTTGCCTATGGTTGAGGGTTTACTTGGCCAGACAGACCAGGGTTACTTAACAACAACAACTTTCCTTTGTAACATTATCTGATGGAAAAGCATACAGTCACCTCTTGGGGTTCATACCTATGGAATGCCATCCTTCTGGTTCAAGTGTTCTAACTCCTCTCTAGTCATTCAGTACAGTGACACTTCTTCATATTATTATTTACTACCACCAGACAGTTATATTTACTGTAGAAGAAACTTTTCAGCCAGAGAGGTAAGATATCCTTTTTTAACTCCTACACTACAAGAGATCTGTCTTTACTAAACAGTAGTCATCTTGCATTAAATATGATAAAATTCATTGACAAAAATGTACTGAATGAGTTACTTCATCAGACCAGTGATATGTTATTTGTGTTATTTTTGTTACTTTCAGATTATTATATTTGCCTTAGGACACACTTTCTGAGCTGGAGGGGTTAAATATACCCTTCATTGACACTATTTACAGTGGAACTCAGCCAGACTGAATGCAGTTGTCTGGAAGCAGCAAAAAAGTACTGTATTATAAAAAGATGTTACTCTGCAGAAAGGATAAATAGAGATTGTTTCTAGTATAATATTTTAGCTTCTTGCACATTCTCCAGATGCGTCTGCCCAGAGGGAACCAGCGGGTCGGCCTGTAGGCAGCTCAGTCGGAACTTTCGAGGTAAAGGGTGGGCGTGGGCAGTTCCTATCCAGCCTTGCACACATGCACACATCTCTGCTGAGTTCCGCACTGGTCGGGCTGATGGTCTGTTGCTGTATGCTGGACCAGCAGGGGAGGCAGACCACACTAATGCAGAAACAACACCCATTCAGGTGGGTAAACAGTAGTCTATCTATCTATCTATCTATAGCCCGACGCCCTAATCCCGCAAAGGGTGGCCGCAGACAAAATGCCTCCAGGTCACTCTGTCACCCACCATTTGACTCCATTTGACTCCCCTCCCCCCAACTCACCCCCCCCTCCCTCATATACCTCCCAACTCCATCCCTCCACCTCATCCTCGGTCTACCCCTCCCTCTCCCTCCCTCCACCTCACCTACATACACCCTCTTAGTCAGTCTTTCATTCTCCATCCTCTCCACATGTCCAAACCACCTCAGTGTATTTCTCCTAATCTTTTCAACCACATCCACATCTACCCCACAACGTTCCTTCACTTCTTCATTCGTCAACCTGTCCCTCCACGTCACTCCACATGCTCCTCTCAAGTAACTCATTTCCACTGCTCTCACTCTTGACTTGTTCCCTTCTTGCAAGGTCCACGCCTCGCTTCCATACGTCAGGGTAGGGATCACAATACCATCATGCAGTGACTTCTTAACTTCCATACTCACCTCCCTATTTCTCATCACTGCTTTCAGTGTACCAACAACCTTCCTTCCCTGCTGTACCCTTTCATTTACTTCATCCCCCAAAGTTCCATCCTTACTCATCACACTACCCAAGTACTTGAATACACTCACATTCTCCATATCCTCACCATCCAACCTCACTGCACACTCTGTGACTTCATTCCTCTCAAACACCATAACTTTACTTTTGTTTACATTAACTTTCAGCTTCCTCCTCCTACACACTGTCCCAAATTCATTCACCAAACCTTGCAACTCCCATTCATCTTCACTCAACAATACTGTATCATCAGCAAACAGCAACACCGGAAGCTTCCAAATCTCACCCTCATTCATTAGGGCCACCCCCACATCCACTGCCCTACCTTGAACCTCCTTTACAACCCCATCCGTATATATATTAAACAGCCATGGAGACATTACACACCCCTGTTTCAGTCCCACATTGAGATCAAAGAACTTACTCAGCTCACCATCCACTCGCACCGTAGCCCTAGCTCCCTCATACATACTCTTCACAGCACTCAACAATTTCCCCTCCACTCCATATATTCTTAATACCTTCCACATACCTTGCCTATCTATTCTGTCATAAGCTTTCTCCAAGTCCATGAAGGTAGCATACACTTTCCTTCCCTTCTCTTGGGGATACGAAAGAGAGAATGTTCAGACAAATTATGAGTTCAAAAAAAAAAAAACTTTAATAGGTGTTAAAGCAAAACCTTTTCAAAATATACACTGGCAGATCTTGTTACCACTTGCCTAGTTTACAAATACCTAACACACCTGTTGTGATACTGAGGTAAATGAATCTCTGAGTCCAGAAATTCAATTTTTTATTTGGGATTGATTATGAATTGTTCTGACGCATAAGGAACTTGCATTTAACATCATTTGCATTGTCTCAGCGTATTTTGATCTGTACTCATTAATATTGTATTATACAATTGTTACTATTTTTTATTTTTTTTAGGCCATTCAGTTCTTGTATTTAAATCTCTAGTGATATCTTGTGTTCATTTATTTCTTTCATTTTTATTTTTAATGAAGCAGCCGCACACATTATTTCAGTTCTAGACTTGTTTATGAAAGTAAAAATTTTTAAAAATGCTATTTGTATTGAGTCTGTCTTTTTTTGCATTTCTGAAATATTTGACAATGAGAAGTTGCTGAAGCACTTTTTGCATATTTTATCACTGCTTAATATCATCATTCAAATTTTTATTCACAAACTTCCTCCTACTCCTCCTCCTCTACATCATCATCATATCATCATCACCAGGAACTTCATTCCTTAAAGTAGTGCTTGCTACAGGAGGATGTTGTGAGTGTGCAGCTGGTGGGGGGACGGCCTCAGGTGTTACTGGACTCAGGCAGTGGACCCGTGTTCCTGGCAGGTCCACACCTTCCTTTACTGGCAGACTGGGAGTGGCACAGGCTGGATCTCATTTGGGGACCACAGGTAGGATATCGTAATGGCTTACCATACATTTAACAATCATAGATAGATGAGGTAGCAGGAAACTGAGTTAGGATGATGAATGAAAGATTTTGAAATACAGATGTGCAGTATATTACAGTAATCCCTTGATTATCTGACATAATAGAGCTAAAGGCATGTCTGGGTAATGGTTCCATTGGGATAATGGACTTCTCCCCTGACCCCCTTTCGTACATAACCTAATTTTGGAAGCCAGTGTTAGGTCACTTCAGTACATCGTACAACACTTGTTCCTGGTGTTTAACACTACTCAGTCTGGTCGAACAGACCTAAAAATGCAGTGTGCACACAAAACATAATGGTAAAATGAAATAGAATCATAGAATAATAGAACAAGAGCATGGTACAGTATACTGTAGTAAGCTAGAAAAAAAAATCGTCAACACTCATGATTCGACCATCCCACATCAGTCTTACCCAGGATCTCCTGCTTCTAAAGAGTCAGCACTACCCTCTTCCGTTTCCTTGGTGAAGGGGCCATCATCACACACCCTAGGAAGAGGCATGCAAGGAACAACAATGCCTGAAGCAGGTAGGGAACAACCACAAAAACCAACATGTTCACTGCCAAAACAACTGTCTGGGAGGAGCTGTTTACTACACAATCGCCACCTAGCAACAATGATAGCACCACCAGGCTATTCCTGCCCAGTCAGATGCAAAAATGTTCGTGCAGCCATAATTTCCATCTGGATGCAAGCATTTTGTCTGGATATTATGGAAAAATGTACAAATAATGGTTTCTAACAGCCAGATCACAACATCCAGGAAATGGATTGTCAGGGTAATGGCCGTCCGGATAATCAAGAGATTACTGTATTTATTTATTTAGTTATTATTTGCTTATACAGTATTTATTTCTCATTTTCAGATGGTAGAAATTGTTGTAGATCGATGTGAGGGTGGTGGAGAATGCAGAGTGGCTGGTCCACTGCCACCACAAGAACGCGCCTTGAGTGTGTCAGCGCCTCTGCAGGTGGGCGGCCTGGCTCACCCTCCCCCAGAACACCTCCAGCATGCATGGGCCAGCACGAGTCACAGATGCTGCATTCCTCGGCTGCATTAGGAACTTACGAGTCAGTGGAGAGGTAACTGGTGCAGTCTGGTAATTTAGCTTTACAGATAACAATGGACTTAATGGCTAATTCAGTATTTGTACATCATTTATTCTGGATTGTACTCCACCCCATTACAGTATTTAGCAGTAAAAATGATGGTGATGATGTGAGTGTGAGATGAATGTTTATAATCAGCAATGAATGGCAGTGTACTGTGTGTTTCAGCTGAGAGACCTTGGTGAAGGTGTGTTGGGTGAGGACAGTTCCCCAGGTTGCCCTGGCCAGGACGCCTGCACACTTGCTGGACACCCTTGTCAAAACAATGCTAGGTAAGTTATTCATAAATTAATTGAGTATGTATACCATCCATGAATTAACCATTAACCTCTTTGGCATATATATGGATAAGAAAGTCTACAGACATACTTTGAAAATTATGTGATTTCAGAATGAGCCTTTGCATTAGGGAACTTGAGGAGATTTGCTTTGGAAGACTTTGTAACTAGGAATGCAGCCATAAGGTTAACAAGGTTGAAATTGGCAAGCCTGGAATACTGTATTGCCTTTCAGAGTGTATGATAATAATTTATGTTGGCTATGCATGTACTGTACAGTAGTAGGTAAATATGTGTATGTCCATTGTGCCAGACAGCACAAGGTACTATGTGTCTATGACGTGCAAGTAATCAGTAGGTAGTATTCTTTTCCCTGGGATATGGGAGTACGTTACAGTTTAGTCCTTGTTGTTTATTATTTATTCCAATATATCCCAGCTTTTTCCATACATTTGGTAATATAAATTGAAGGATACAAGCATATAAATTTTATAGATAGCATGGAAGATTAATATATATATTTTTTAAAATTACTGTGACTTGACAGCAAAGAGGAATGCAAAAATAGGGAACATATGGCAGAGGTTCTTTCGTATACACAGCTGAAGACAGCTCACTGTCCCACCTTGTGATTATATAAGATTTGATACTGGCATTAGTGTAAAGTATAGTTTCATTGCTCCCTTCTAAATTTGTCTTTTCAACAGGTGTGTTGGTGTGGGTGGGAAGGGGTCATGTGAGTGTGAGTCAGGCTGGGCGGGTGAAACCTGCATGCACCGCACTCAGCCTGTCTTTTTTGCACACAGCAGTTACGTCAAGATGGCACTCACCTCTGTTCCACCTCCACATACCACCTTCCTCCAGCTCAGGTGAGATCAACTGGCCTTCGGTCATAGTCCCTTCCTTACTAGAACTACACTTGATCATTACATACCCCCTCACACCTGCCCATATTCCCACACTCTTAACTTTATCACCTGGAACTACAGTACACTATATAGTCCATTCCAGATTAGAATGACAGTTACCCATATGGGTGATGTAGTTTGAGTGAGAAATATGAGTAAAATTCTGATATTGGAATGGACTGTGTTGTTGCCTCAGTCCTTGCTCATTGAGCAGTTGAGGAGCTTTTTTACTAGGTCCTTTTAATTTATGCAAAAATAAGAAAGCAGTGATTAAAACTCTAAAAATATTGTTCCATAAGGAGTCAGATATGTGATAGCCCTGTTTACTACACATTCATTCATTCATTCATTGCCAGACGCCATGTATCCCAGACGGGGTGGCCAATGGCTTAGAGTTAATTGTTTTACAGGGAGGGGCACTAATCCTCCACCAACCCCACTTGACACAAAAATAAAAATAACACAAAACTGTATCTCCGTAGGCAAGATTCTGTTCCATCACACAAAGCCATACAATGCAAGATTCTGTTCCATCACACAAAGCCATACAATGCAGGATTCTGTTCCATCACACAAAGCCATACAATGCACGATTCTGTTCCATCACACAAAGCCATACAATGCACGATTCTGTTCCATTACACAAAGCCATACAATGCACGATTCTGTTCCATCACACAAAGCCATACAATGCACGATTCTGTTCCATCACACAAAGCCATACAATTATCATGGTGTTTGTGGCAAGTTGAGGTAAAAATTATCAACTTTGGTAACTTTGCAAGATCTGTCACTACTCCCTCTTTTGTTTTAAATTGGTTACACTATTTCAGCTCCAGTGTGCACAGAGATACTGGATATTATTCTTAGTATAAAAGCATAAAATGGAGACTGACCCGTGTCTATCTGCAACAAGTATAATAAGACTGAATTTAGAGACATCAGTACATACTAGTAATACATGTGCTCAATCTATCTATAGCCAAATCCCTTAATCCCGCAAGGGGTGGCCACAAACAAGTCGCCCCCATGCTGCCATGTCCCCCGCCACCTTGCTGCCCTCCCCCCAGCTCACAACCTCCTCACTCATATACCTCTCCACTCCATCCCTCCATCTCATCCTCAGCCTCTCCCTCCCTCTCCCTTTAAGCTTTTGGCTGATACAGGTTTCCTCTGACTCATGTATCTTTAATCCTTTCAGTCCCTTAATGTATTTTTCCATTTGATTCGTGCTACCACCAATTTTATTCAGCTCTGGATAGACTTAGTTCTAGAGGAGTTGAATCTAGCCTTCAATTACCCCATAATACAATAGCCTGAGAGAGAGAGAGAGAGAGAGAGAGAGAGAGAATAAAAAGGCCAGGCAGCAGCAAGAATTAGTAACAGGATGGAGAGAATAAAGATGGTGAAGTACTTACCTGTGACAATAGGTGTACAGGGTGTCTCAAAAAACATGTATATTAACTTTTGTCTGCATAACCTGAATGATATGGTACTTAGGACTAGAAACAGGCCCAGAGTTCAACACAGTTCATGTACTCTATCTGTCAATCTGTAGCCAGACACCAAAATCCCATAAGGGGTGGCCGTTTGAGTTAGTTGTTTTACGGGGAGGGGCACCAACCCTCCACCAACCCACTTGCTGACGCGGAAGAACACATATGAGTTGGTTACATGGTCACCACCCAGCACTGTAAATGGTTTCCTGGCTCACAGGAAACCATTAGGCTTGTCACTCAATGCAAAGCCACCTGAAAAGGAAAGAAGAGTAACAAAAAGTGACAGGAAAGATGGGAGAAATAGGAAGAGAGGAGGACAGACACAGAAAAAAAATGATAATGGTGAAGGAAGAAGTAGGCAGCACTACATCAAGTGAGTGGATGATGGTCACCACCACCTACCACAAAAATAATCAAACCTAGATATTACTTGAAGTCTGAAGCTTATGTTTTTGAGTCAGTTTAGTGTCTTTCCCTACCATACCATTCAGATCGTGTTAATAATTCAAATCGCATACAATTCTCTGGTGTGTTTTACCTACCATACTATTCAGATTTTAATAATTCAAAACACACACAATTCTTTTTAAGACACCTTGTACTGTAACTACTCTTGACATTTCACGTTTCTCAGGCATTTGTGATTTTCCTGGAGTGCAGTGCTAATATGGCCATTGCACTCTTGCCTATTATATGAGGAACTTCATGGAGTAACTCTGAGTGTACCACAACAGAGAGAAAACAGAGGATAGAATATGGCTTTTTGGACACAGAACACCTTTGACATTTCTCCATGGGATGCCTCAGAATTTTTATACCAATGCTCTGTGGAGGAACACTGAAAGCTGCATAGAGTATAAAAAAAAATTGTCATCTCACCATCTTGAATGTTGAGATGCAACAAAAGATCAAAACATGAAACACACAGACTGGTCCAGTTTAGTGTTTGGTTATTTCCTTGATTTATCAAGTCTGGTGTGCTCTGAGATATTCCATGGAGAGCCTGATATTAGGTTGTCTTGAGGTCATTCTAGGAGGACATAGCATAAGTAAATAAATAAATGAACTGCTGTATGGATGTGGACAGCATGATACTGGTAAAACATCTGAATTACTACACAACATAAGAAATCTTTTGACATAGCATATGTTGTTTTAGCCCGCTGCACCTTGCTTATAGGCAAGTTAAGGAGCCACAGCATAAGAACCCAGTTATTTGTGCAGAAAATATAAACAAAAGGTTCAAGCTCTACTAAAAATTGTTTCATCCATAACTTATCAAATGAAATGAAATCCTAAGAACTACACCAACCATTTGATTTATGCAGAAGTAGAACCCAAAGACTGAATCCTTTCAAAAAATAATCCTGTTAAAGAAAATGGAATTAAGAGAGCCTTTGTGTTTTAAAAAATAATCCATTCAGAGAAAGTAAAAGAAAAAAAAGGTCTGTTTTCTTTTTCTGTAACTCACAAGTGCCTGTAGGATAAAACCAGTTCAATTCATGTCAGGTTAAAAAATGAGTGAAATCTGTGTTATGTTCATCTTTATAAATTTCTTTTCCTCACCAAGTCATTTGTTTCATGAAATTTCTTTTATTTCTCCCTCTCATGCTCTCATTTACCATATCCAGACATCTTTTTGGCCTTCCTTGCCTCCCCTTGTCCTCAGACTCACACATATATGCAATACCCTCCTCTCCTCCTAGTTCATAATCATTCTGTCTTTATGACTGTACCATCAAAATGCTCATCTACCCACTGATCAATAGAAGGGCCATGCAGACAGTCTTCATTATTAAGTCACGGATGTGTTCCAGACTGTTACAACATTTTCCATGTAATTGGTGATGAAAATTGGGGAACCAGGGGAATTAAGATTTATAGGTTATAGTGGATTTTTGATTGACAAATTAGTTTTCCATCCATCCATCCATCATCCAATCCTACATTGCCCCATGAGGAGTGTAGGAGCCGGGGGTTAGGCAAGTTGGTCCTGACATTTAAGATGAGAGCGATGTTTTACCATTATTTACTGTAGACCCATTCAACCAGAGGAGATGCTTTATATTTTATTCTGACAAATACCTAGTGATTTATTCAGCTAAGGAGAGATGCCTTGGGGTGGAAGGGTTAGAAAAAGTCTCCATTATCCTGCTGCTGGATAATGTCAACTGTATTTTATTCTAGCCAGAAAATATGTTATTAATTTTTAAAGAGACATGTAAGGATGAAGAAGTTCTTACTGTATAATAACATGAAAAGAGGCAACATACAGCAAGGGGATATGGTAAAAATATTTTTTGTAAGGTTGTGGACATGGGAACAATAAAAGCAGAGGACTTTAAAAATGTTATTTACACAAGCAGGTCCTGTTATACAAGTATCTGCTATACAAGAAACCAGTGATATGAGAATGGGCAATTTAGACCCGATCTCAGTTATGCGAGCAGGGTCAGTTAGCCTAACCCTATTTTTCTCTTAATTTATGTACTCTGTTATATGAGTTTCACGATCCTTTTATTTTGTTTGATATACAAGTGTCTGCTCTTTTGCTATCCAAGCAGTCTTCCATCAACACATCCCACTCATTTAATGGGACCCAGCTGTATTGAGGACTCACTGTTATATATTTGTAAGGTTTCGTACGTGGGAACACTCTGGTCAGCTGGTGTGGGTGGGGTCACAACATGGGCGTGACCTGGCAGCGCTACACCTAGTCAGTGGGCGGGTGTGTCTGAAGCTGCTGCTACACCCTGCTGCACTCACACACCTCTGCCTCACCCAGGTCGTCCTTACTGATGGGCAGTGGCACACCATATATATCTGAAGGTACTGTGTAAGGTTTTAATTTCAAAATTATAATAATGTGGTATTAATAATAATGATAAATAATAATAATAATAACTAGGAAGCACTCAAAGAGCGCATACCTCCGCCAATGCATGATCCAGATTTGGATCCACCCCAAAATTTAATAAATTCTTCCTTGGCCCATGGCCCACCCTTCCACTAAACTTCATTGATATAATTGAGAACTTTTGGAGATACTGTCTGGACAGACAGACAAATGTAGGTGAATATATAACCTCCTTCAACTTCATTGGTGGCGGTAATAATAATAACTTTATCATCATTGTTATCCTCATGTTTTTTTCACTTAAAAATAGAATGAAGTAGGATGCTGATGCAAGAAAAGAAGAAATATGAAATTAGGAGAAGTACCAAAAGCATGCTCAGTGAAATGGGCCCGACATCCATAGAATAATAATATTATTATATGAATAATATTAATGTTTTTGTGAGGGCAGAGTGTGTGAGTGAATAGTGATGATATAATGAAAACAGTGCCAACAACCAGAATAATGGTGTTACATTTGTGAGGATAGAGTTTGTGAGTGAACAGAGATGGAAGTGAACCAGAGTGACTAATTATGATGATGATGATGATGTTGGCTATGTGGAGAGGATGTAAACTGAGAGACCAATGAGGAGAGTGTATGTGAGTGAAGGAGAGGGGAGGAGAGGGAAGGGGAAATGGAGGATGAGATGGAGGGATGAAGTGGAGAGGTATATGAGAAAGGGGGGTGTGGGCTGGGGGGAGGGCAGTGAAATGACGGGGGACAGGGCAACACGGAGGCGATTTGATTCTGGCCACCCCTTATGGTATTAAGGCTTGTGGCAGTTGATAGATCGATAGAGAGATAGATGTTGATGAGGATGAGGATAATGATACTGAAGACTACAATAACACATCCAACAATAATAATTATGTTTTTGTGAGGACTGGGTAGGTGAGTGGGCAGAGATGGAGGTGGACCAAGGTGATGGCCCACTGTACAATGCTACCCCAGCCCCTGCCTACCCCCAGGGATGGTCCACACCCCTCCTGGTGGACCGACAGGAGGGGGTCTACGTAGGAGGCTCACCAGAGTATGTAGGAGTGAGCCTCTATGCTGTTCATCATGACTTCCATGATGGTAAGATCTGTTTGCCTTTTGTTCTGCATAGCTCTCTTAATGGTAAGTTCTTTTAACCCATTGTTCATGATGACTGCCTTGATGATAAGTCCTTTTTGCCTTTTGTTCTTCACAGTTTTCATGACATTAAGGTCTTTTTGTCCTTCGCTGGCCACCATTTCCATGAGTATTAGCATTTTCCACCATTTTTATGAATGTCGATATTAGTGTTTGTTATTGAGGCAGTTGTCAGTTCAATCACAAGATTTTTTTTTTCAATATACTGTATCTCAAAGTTCTCCATACAACTGGTACTATACTACAAGTTAGGGAAAACTAGTAAAGCTCCTTTATAGGTAGCAGTGGATCTGTAATCAGTAATTTTTATATAATTTACTGATAGAAATCCAGTTAGAGAAAGTTGTGTACAAATGTGCCATGGTTTGATTGCAAGAGGCCAGAGGTTTTTCTTTAATTTGTAATGTTGTCAGGGATGTAGGATGGTTTCTTATGACTTAAATTAACTGGATTATGGAAGTGTAGTTATTAACCCTACCAAGCCCTGAACTCTGTGTGGCTTGCAATGGGGCAGCAAAAATGAGGCTGTTACCAATTATTTTTTACCTAATAAAGACTATTTATAACTAGGACTTACTGTCCAGATCTTTCTTTTGTAATATATGATGTTTGTCAGGCTGCCTCAATGACCTGCAGGTGTCTTGAGTGCCCAGACGCATGTTCTCTCTGTCTCTTCCAAAAATTTAGATGTTTAAGTTCACTGATAATTAGCCTTTTTTTTTTTTTTTTTTGTATCTCACTCATGGTATGTGTCCAAGTGTCTAGACATACAATAAGATCTCCTTAATCTCTTTTACAGTGTGGATCTGTTTGAACTGTGTCACACAGCCAAAGACCTCTTCTCTCTTGATGGAGCAGTATTATATTATGGTTGTATGACTAGATCCGTGTGTTTGGTAATTTGGACCTTCTTTTTTGTTATATATGTGTTCCTCCAATGATGTTTAAGGTTGCCTGGATGACCTACGAGTGTCTGGAGTGCCACTGCCCCTGCCACCTCTGGTTAACACATCAGCCCTAGCCCAAGCCACCATGTTCACTAGTGTGTCTGCTGGCTGTACTGCCCCACCAGCCTGCAATAATGTCACCTGCCTCACCCCATTCACCTGTATTGATGTCTGGTGGAGGCATGAATGTGGGTTAGTACAGTACTTTCTTTATCTCTCTTTATCTGCATGTCTCATTCTGTCCACATCTGTTAGTTTGTAATATATTCCACACTAAGAAATACACAGTGTGAGGAAATTAAGAGGAAGTTCCACATTAAGAAACAAACATTGTGGACAAATTAAGAGATTGCATGGCTATTGAGAATGTTAGTGGGGTAATGCACATGGACAGGTCAAAGTGGTTTGAACACATGGTGAGAATGTGTGAGAGCTATTGGATGGGAGAGCTGAATGTGGGAGGGATAGCCCCCATTGTTAGACCAAGGAAGATGTGGAATGAAACTGCATGAAAGGGCCTCATGCTTAGAGAACTTGACCAGAATTCTTTACGAACAATGAAAGAAAAGGTTGACTTTGGCGAACAAGGAACACTGGATTACAGAATGTATGAATGTACAATATTTCTTAGTCTGTCTGTCTGTCTGTGTCTCTTCACTAGCATGATACTGTTTATACTTTCATCCTCGCTCATAGGGTTATCAGACACCAGAAACCAAACCAGAGTGAATTAAGTATTGTATTACAGGAAAAAATATGACAAAGCAAAATTATTCTAGAATATAATTAACTGTGAAGCTACATAACGTGGTGAATGTTTTTGGCGTATCCGATAGAGCCAGGATTCCGGGGGCTTGAATGATGAGTGAATGGAAGCGTGGCCCATTGGATTGGGCAATTTTGGGCTGTCTGGACATTGCTACTCCTCACCCTGCCTTTGGGTGGGAAAGGAGGTCCGGATGATGATGATGATGATATAATTAACTGCTGTGAAGATTTATATGTCCTGCAGAGTAATTAAAATAATTGTTAACCATGGACCTTCAGGTGCCTAGAGGGATCAGAGGTTACACGAGAGGGTGGGCACTGTGAAGACGTTGATGAGTGTCAGTGGTCACCCTGTCTTAATGGTGGACCCTGTGCCAATGCCAGCCCAGGGTATTTTTGCCACTGTCCTTCCTCCTACATTGGTGAGACTCAAAATACATGCTGCTTATTGCTTTATTGCTGTGTTTCTCCAGTTTTGCCAACTCTCATGCTTCCCAGTCTTGACCAAAAGAGCTTGACCATGTTTATGTACATTTACGTAGAGTGTTTGTGGTCAGTAAACTCTAAATAATATAATCCATGTTTTTTTTTTTTTTATGCGAGGAAGAAGGAACCAAAGGCCATGAGCCCGCAGTAACAGTTCCCTCAAGAGAAAAACAAAATACAATAGAGAGCCAAATTCAAGATCCGATCATTTTGAGATGCCTGGACACACTACGTTTGAAAGACTGGAGATCATAGGCAGGAGGAAATACAGACAGAGGGAGACAGTAAATATATAAAAAGACATGAATATATTTAAAATACAGTTTCTTATAATTTCATTAAATATTTCTTAATAAAAAAAAATCATGTTCTGATATGAAGCTGTATTTATACTGTATATGCAAAGAGAAAATTAATAGGTATTCAAAGGTATACCAAATTGTGAAGGAAGAGGTACTACAGGGTCCTTTAAGCTAATGATAACACAGCTGCTTCCCAAGAACAGAGGCAGTGACTGATGTGTATTGCAGGGCAGCACTGTGAGGCAAGGTCAGTGGTGGAACATGGCTTCACCCTCTCCCTGGCGACACTGGTGGCTTCACTGGTATGGTTCTTCATACTCTTAGGTCAGTACCAGGTTTAATTGCTCATGAGTTACATTTTGTCATCATAATCAACAGTAACAATATTAGCATCTCACTCTCACAGTTATAAATATGGTTAGTAAGATTCATCATAATAATTGTCTTCATCATCATAACCTTTTTCTTGCTGTCACTAAAAGGGTGATTTGAATACCAGTAAGCATCATGATCCTTATCATCACCCTGTCTTCACTACAGTAGTGAGATGGATAGGCTTTAAATATGAATCATCATCATCATCATCAAATAGGTATTTTAGAATAAAGGGGATACAGTATTCTCAGACTGTGCATATTTTTAACCCTTTCATATCAGATGATACTAGCCCTTTCTTTTCCAGAGGTCTTCCTTAAGCAAAGCATAAATGATCTGGCAGTAGCAAGAATAATAGTTAAAAGATGTGCTTTTACTGGAGTGGTTAAGTTAGATTTATTTAAATTCCCCTATTATCAAAGGCCTTTCTCTCACCATCCACTGCTCTCGGGTGACTGTAGCCCTTTTCTCTCTTCCTTCCTTCTTCTCTTCCATCCTCTTCTGTCTTTCTTTCCTTCATTCCTTCCTCTTCAGTCTGTCTACAGGTGACTCTGCACTGAGTGACAAGCCAAATAGTTTCCTGTACTCTAGGAAACCATTTACTACACTGGTAACCTTATAACCAGTACCACATTATGGCTTCGGGTAGTTTAGTGGGTAATTAAGGCGCTCCAGTCTAATTGAGCCTGTAAAGATGTATAGCAGGGATGAGTGAGGATGGTCGCACTCATCTTAAAAGTCAGGACCAACTTGCCAAGCCCTGGGCTCCTACACTTCTCATGGGGCACCATAGGAATGGATGATGAATGATTGATGATGATCAAAGGCCTTGCTGAAGCTTCACTATTAAAAGTTTTCCTTAAAACTCAATAAATTAGCTGACTAAACCAGGCTTAAAATATAAAACACAAAACTGTACAAAAGGAAACAAGGGTCCAGCTGTCTAAAACTAGAACCTGCTGGTATTTTCAGACTTTCATTTATACGGCTGGTCAGCTCAGGAACTTCTTTCCTCAGTCTGTCCTTCCCATTGCCTGTGACCTCGTCTGTTACATGTCCAGGTATCTCAGAATGAATGTATATTGATTTGGTTTCTTTTTTCTATTATCCTTGGAAGAAATAAGTCTTGTAGGTTCTCAACTATTTGCTTTTTTTTATTCATGGAAAGATGTATGGATTCATAAGAAAAGCAGAGACTGAGTATCCATATTTTTTTAATATAATCCTATTACCCCGCTGTATCCAAAAATAACTAGCTAAGGGCTAGGGAGCTTGCTTAATTGATGAGAATACAAGCCATGTGTACAGAAGCATGGCTCACCTCAGTTTGAGGATTCCTTCAGAAAAAGGATGGCATCATCATTTTGAACTGAGTGATTAAATCCTTCAGCATTTAGCTTCATGTATTGTTTTCACTTCACTCAGGTAGATATGAACTCAGGGGACTGGTGGTCAGCATCCCCTGAAAGGAGGATGGTGATCTGCTGCTGAGCACTTAACAAAATGCTCCTGTAGACAAGAATACAGGATAATTGATCAGGTAAATGAGAGAGCCTTCGTTAGTAGTGGACAGTGGTGTTTCGCACAGGAGGCATTTTAGCACCTGAGTCCTAGTGATGTGTTTTGCTGACCTTACACAACTCTTCTCTTACTGCTGTATGAATGGTGGCAGTTTGTTTGTGATCATAAACAAGGGAACATTGATATGTATATACATTGATATGTATAATCCCGTAAGGGGTGGCTATTTGACTTTGAGTTATTTGTTTTCCAGGGAGGGGCACTAACCCTCCACAAACCCACTTGTTGACATGTAGGGAGCATGTATGGTTTGGTTATATAGTTACCACCCAGCGTTGTAAATGGTTTCTTGGCTTACAGGAAATCATTTGGCTTGTCACTCAATGTAAAGCCACCTGTAAAGGAAAGAAAAGCAATAAGAAGTGACAGGAAAGATGGGAGAAATAGGAAGAGAGGAGGACAGGCACAGAAAAGAATGATAAAGGCTATGGAGGAAGTAGGCAGCAATACATCAAGTGAGTGGATGATAGTCGCCACCACCTACCACGATACAGAAATAAACTGGTAAGAAAGGTGCCTGGGTGCTTCCCCAGCCAGTGGGATTATGACTTTCTTTTATTTAGTCACACTTGTGTAGGAGCTGACTAGCGTGGGCCAGCTGGTCTATTGTCATATAGTACTGGTATTTCTTTGATGGGTGACGGGAGGTTGGGAAACTACAAAATATAAAGGTGGAACCGGCAAAGGCCTGCGGTAAGTGAATATGGAGGTAACTGGAGTGAGGTAAGTTGCTTAAAGAATTTAATAATGCTGACCCAAGAGTAGCCCCATACAGCAAGAGAATTGGGCACTACTTGAAAAGTATAACTGAAGAAGGTTTAAGGTGTTGCAAACACCATAATATGGTGTTCAATTGCTCTGTTTGGGAAACTGAATTTCCTTACGTCTTTATCACCTCTCTTCTTATGCAATTTTTTGCAGTGTCCTCTTGCTGATGCTTCTCCATATGTTAAGTAATCATTTATGTCTATTTTCTCCTTTCCTGATATGCATTTATATAGCATTATCATGTCACCTCTTTTCCTTCTCTCCTGTAGTATTGGTAGATTCAGTTTATTTAGTCTTTCTTCGTAGTTTAGGTCCCTTAAGCTTGGTATCCATCTTGTAGCGGCCTTTTGAACTTTTTCAATCTTGTCTATGTGCTTTTTTAGATGAGGACTCCAGACTACTGATGCATATTCCAGTGTTGGTCTAATGAATGATGTTATTATCCTTCTCAGCATGTCTTCATTTATGTATGTGTGTGTGTGTGTGTGTGTGTGTGTGTGTGTGTGTGTGTGTGTGTGTGTGTGTGTGTGTGTGTGTGTGTGTGTTCTTACCTAATTGTATCTTTACAGGAATGAGTCGTACTGTCCCGTGTCTTAAACCATTTTTATCGTACATATCCTTAAATTTATGAATTGTTTTGGCACACACTTTCATCCGGTAGTGAATTCCACTGACCAATTGCCCTATTTGGGAAACTAAATTTCCTTACGTCTTTATTGCCTCTCTTTTTATGCAGTTTTTTGCAGTGTCCTCTTACTGCTGCATCCCCATAGGTTATATACTTATTTATGTCTATTTTCTCCTTCCCTGATATGCATTTATATAGTATACTGTATATGATATACAGTATAATCATGTCTCCTCTTTTCCTTCTCTTATAAAAGAAGGAAAAGAGGAGACATGATTATACTGTATATTATATACAGTATACTATATAAATGCATATCAGGGTAGGAGAAAATAGACATAAATAAGTATATAACCTATGGGGATGCATCAGCAAGAGGACACTGCAAAAAACTGCATAAAAAGAGAGGCAATAAAGACGTAAGGAAATTTAGTTTCCCAAATAGGGCAATTGGTCAGTGGAATTCACTACCGGATGAAAGTGTGTGCCAAAACAATTCATAAATTTAAGGATATGTACGATAAAAATGGTTTAAGACACGGGACAGTACGACTCATTCCTGTAAAGATACAATTAGGTAAGAACACACACACACACACACACACACACACACACACACACACACGACCCGGTGAATTACACACACACACACACACACACACACACACACACACACACGACCCGGTGAATTACACACACACACACACACACACACACACACACACACACACACACACACACACACACACACATACACACACGCACACACACACACACACACACACACACACACACACACACACACACACACACATAAATGAAGACATGCTGAGAAGGAGAGGTGATAAAGACGTAAGGAAATTCAGTTTCCCAAACAGAGCAATTGATCAATGGAATTGCACTACCGAATGAAATAGTGTTTGCCAAAACAATTCACAAATTTAAGAATATGTACGATAAATATAGTTTAAGACACGGGACAGTACGAGCTTGACTTATTCCTGTAAAGATACAATTAGGTAAGAACGAAGTTATACGTGTACACAGAACAGGCGAAACTTGGAATGTGACATCCGTAGACTTTTTTTCAGGCAGCAAAATTTAATAGCGAATATATAGCCGATCGAAAGTTAGGTTAGGTCACTTTGGGCAGGGTTTGGTCTGATTAGGTAATTTTTGGTTGGGTTGGCTTCAGTTCGACTAGATATAGACGGATTAGGTTAGATTGCTTTAGAATACGTCGGTTTTGATAGGTTTTGGGGTTGGGTTTTATTTGGTTGGGTTAGGCTGGGTTAGATTAGGTTGGATTAGGTCATTTTAGGCTTGACTGGTTGGGTTAGGTCGGGTATGGTATGGTTAAGTGAGACTGGGTAGGATTAGGTAGGGTTAGATGCGGTTAGGCTGCTTCAAAATAGGTTATGTTAAGTATGGGGAGGTTACGTGAGATTGTGAGGTTAAATACAATTAGACTGGGTTAGGTGAGGTTAAGCTAGATTAGGTTGGGTTGATTTAAGTTGGATTAGGTCATTCAAGGTTAGGCAGGGTTTAATTCTTATGAGTCTGGGGAAGTAGCAGTCAGATAGATTATTTTCTGGTTAGGAGGGCCGATAGGAGGTTAGTGAGGGATGTTAAAGTTATAGGAAGTAAGGAGTGTGTGCAGCAGCACAAACTATTGATTTGTGATGTGGTGCTTAAAGAACAAATGATGAAAAAGAGGACTTATGTACCTAGGAGGAAAATATGGAAGCTGAAAAACCAAGTAGTAAGGGATGCCTTCTATAGCGAGTTGAGGAGAGTGGTGGTTGAACAGGGAGCTGTAGACAGAGGCGTTAATGAACAGTACAGAGCCCTCAAGAACAATTTCTTGAGAGTTACTGATGTAGCATGCAGCTGGACAAGAGGACCACCAAGACATAAAGTAGCTTGGTGGTGGGATGAGGGTGTAGAAGCTGCAATTAAGGAGAAAAGAAGGCTTTTCCGGGAATGGAAGAAGGGTGGTAGCAAAGAGGAATATTTGGCTGCCAAGCGTAGGGCTAGGAGAGAGGTATACAGGGCAAAGTCTGAGTCACAGAGACAATTACTTGATAACCTAAATCATGGGGAAAGGAAAAATATATTTAGGGTGGCAGGTCATGTGAAGAGGGATAATCGGGATATCATAGGTGAGCAGTGTGTGAAGAATGATGAAGGAAGGGTAGTGGTGAACAGTGAGGATATTAAAGATGCATGGAGAGAGCATTATAACCGGTTGTTGAATGAGGAGTTTGACTGGGACAGGGAAGGTTTGGAGCCAGCAGATCCAGTGTCTGGCCCTTGGCCTTTGATTGATACTGCTACTGAGAGTGAGGCAATAGGCAGGATGAGGGTGGGGAAGGCAGCAGGTGTGTCTGGGTTGACTGCCGTAATGTTGAAGGCCTCAGGCGATATAGGGGTGAGTTTAGTCACTGACCTGATAAATAGGATTATTTATGAGTGTGTTGTCCCAGATGATTGGCTGAAGAGTGTAATTGTAAATGTGTATAAAGGGAAGGGTGATGCCCTGGAAAGAGGAAATTATAGAGGTATAAAGCTTTCATATCAGATAATGAAGGTAATGGAGAGAGTTTTAGAAGGTATGATTAGAGAAAGAGTGAATATTGATGAGATGCAGTTTGGGTTTATGCCAGGTAGGGGGACCACTGATGCTATATTCATTGTTCGACCATCAACAGGCATCTTTATAAAGTATCCCTGGCTGATATGGAAGACTACTGTATTTCATTTTCCATATGTTTAATCCGTAAGGTTTTATCAAGAGGCTGCAACGGATGTACAGTAAGACTTCTTATGCTGCTCCCCCTCCCTCCCTTTTTTGTCCATAGTAAATATTGGAAAGATTGCCAGCTAATGTTGTGTAGCTCAAAATGTAGCTGATGTAGCATTGTCACCCAGATAGCAGTACCATTGATAGGGAATTAGTCAATACTTCAGAACTCTAACACCAGCGTATATAATATGGATTTACAGTCAAGTACTCACCCCATCCCACTCCTCCGAATTTAAAAATTGCTGTGTTTTTTTCCTGTATATTTTTTTATGTATTAGTAGACTTGGTCTTGTTTATGATGAAATGTAACTTGGATTATGATGTTCTTCATGACTAATTTTCCTCAAATCTTTCAGGTATAGAATGTGACTAAGAAGCCAAAGACCATTATCGTGTCCCAGTTCCATCAGTGAATGTGGTAAAGTGAAAAGCATTACAAGAAGGAATAAGGAGAGATAGCCTAACCTAAGCCTCTATATGACGACCCCTACAAAATTAGCTCCCCCAACTCAAACTAGCCGTAAAAGGTAAGTCTTGGTTAAAATAGTTCAGGGACATAATATAATGAAAATCGGTAACGTTGGTTACTTCTAAAGTTATACCCACTTCTTCATACTGGTTTGGTGCCACAATTCGTATGTGAGTCCCATCAATCACACCAGCTACCCCAGGAAAGCCAGCAATTCGCCTGAATTTTCTTTCAGTTCTTTGTAGTTCACGGAGTGTATGGGGGAACTTCACAAACCTCTTAATAATGTGTGGAGCAGTTAGAGCACAGAGTGTTTCCGTTATCACATTGCTCACTGATGGCTGCGATGGTCCAAAGTCATCACAGTTACACTGCTGCATTTTTCCAGTTGCAAGGAACCTTAATAGTATCAACACTTTTGTCTCGGGTGTGAGAGGATGGTTTCGATGTGTGGGCCTTTCCAGTACATCTCTTACTAATCAATCAATCAATCAGTCATTTCCTGTGGCACCCCACGAGATGCATAGGGCCTCAATGAACTCTCTCCACCAATTTTTGTCTCTTGCCATCTCCTTCAGGTCCCACCAACACTCCTCTCCTGTTTCTTTTTTCATTGTCCTCAACCAGGTTTCCCTCGGCCTACCTCTACCTCTTCTTCCTCTAGCAGTCCACTCTGGCACATCCTGTATCAAACTACCTTCTTTTCTGTATATGTGCCCCAGCCACTTCCAGCAAGACAGTCTCACATATTCATTAACTGGTTCCACTCTCGTAATATCCGTTACTCTTGCATTTGTAACTCTGTCTTGCCACTTTACCCCAAGAATCCTTCTCAGTATTTTATTCTCAAATCCTAATACTTTCTGATCTGTTGCAATTGTACTGTACCATGACTCATGCCCGTAAATTAAAATTGGTCTAACCATGGAATGGTAAATTTTCACTTTAGTATGTACCGAAAGCATATTATTATTCCAAACAGATTTCAACATTCCAACAGCTCGCCAAGCCTGTCTAATCCTCTCCTCAATTTCGTAATAAACAGAATGCCCTCACGATCGAAACGGTACCTTCTTACAAGTTCTTGATCATCATATTCCATGAATGCATTCTTCCGAGCTTGAAAATTTCTGCATGGTGGGTGGTGTCGGTCAGCCATGGTCTATGTTGTCTTGTCTCTTGTTGTTTGAGGGACGCAGCTACTGTGTTTACTGACACTAAAAGCCCTCCTATCTCCTTAAAAGTCCTTGTGGAGGACTTTTACTTTTTAGCGATTTATGAGTAAACTTAGGAGTTGAAAGTAACTTTTAGGAGTACTTCTAGAAGCTAGGAGCCAAATATCACTTTGAGAGGAACTTTTTACTCCTAGGAATTTTTAATAATACGGGCACTAATATTCATTCTTAGATCTTTAGTGGAAAAGTTTCTAGAGAAGGGAAAGAAGTTGTATGCGGCTTTCATGGATTTGGAGAAAGCATATGACAGGGTGGATAGACAAGGATTGTGGAAAGTATTAATTTATACGAGCAAGAAGATATGAAATGCATCACAGAAGTGGAGGGGTTATATATTCTCGTATAATTAGAAGTGCTTTGCCAACTTTATGTGTATTCAGTGCTATATGGTGCTGTTCAAAGAGTTATAGCAATGTAAATTTTTCTTTGACCAGAAGTTCTTTCAGCTAGTGTTTGAAAGTAATTATTGAATATGTGTGTGTGTCAGTATCTGGTCTGCATATTAAAGTTGATGGTCTGTACAGTATTGAGATGTACCAATATATTAATATTACATGTGTTTTTACCCTTACTGCCACAGTAGTAGGCACTTCATTCATGTAAGTTTAACTTTTCCCATGATATACAGTATATTTGTGTGTATGCATTTGTCTGCAGGATATAAAGGGCTTGCTGCATGTAGCATAGGGATTTCAGTTAGTAGATGGAGGCATATATATCTGAATATATGATGTACCGGTATACATTTTAGTATCTTTTCAGAACCACATCACATCACTGTTCCTGACAACAGCAAGAGAAGATCCTTGATGGGTGACTTTCCATGCATCTCAGCAGACAGCTCCTTCCTGGATGACACTGGCTCCATCCCCAGCAGAATCCCATCAAGGTCAGTACAGCTTTAGTCTCATTAGTCATGGTCTTATTGAGGGAATGAGGCTGTGGAGCTTTTCTCAGCCTTGAGTTTCCACCAAAATCAAGCCCAAATGAACCCCAAAACAAGTTTAAAGCCAATCTAAATGGCCTAACGGCTGTCAAGGAAGGTAACCTAAACCTAATACCTGTAAATAACTCACTAAAGCCAACAAAAAAAATCAGAAAATCGTCAAATCAAGCTTAGTAAACTGTACCCCAAAATGACAATGTTCACTCCACCTATGGCTAAAACACTTTAATCTAAGTCTAAAAACATTTTATAAATCAACCTAAACACACAATTTTAGTCTAAAATGTCATCAAAATCTAAAAAAAAAAAATCAAAACCCATCGTTAAACCAGGATTTGGTCATCGTTAGGCAGGGTATGGTGGTATTTCTACCCCAATCGTTAAGCCGGGGTATCGCATCTAGGGGTGTCGTATATCGAGGTATTACTGTAATGGCCGTAATGAGTAGGTTTCTGTCAGGAAAAAGGGGCCGGTGTGACTAGAGTGTGAGGCTGGAGTGACTAAATCACTAGAGCTGGTAAATTAGGGGATGGAGTGACTTGAAGCCAATCATGCAGCATGGAGAGCCGCCATTAGGTGACCAAGGCAAGGCTTTTAACAAGGGTACAATAAGGAAGAAAGGTTGCTGGTTCCTTGAAAGCAGTGATAAGAAACAGGGAAGTGAGCATGGAAGTGAAAAAGTTACTACATGACAGTATTGTGATACCAACTCTAACATATGGAAGTGAAGCTTGGACCTTGTTGGAGGGACAGAAGTCAAGAGTCAGGGCAGTGGAAATGAGTTATTTAAGAGGAGCATGTGGATTTGCATGGAGAGACAGGCTGACAAACGAGGAAGTGAAGGAGCTTTGTGGTGTGGATGTGTCTGTGATAGAAAGCATTAGGAGAAACACATTGAGGTGGTTTGGCCATATGGAGAGGATGGAGAGTGAGAAACTGATGAGGAGAGTGTATTTGAGTGGGGTGGAGGGGAGGCCAAGGATGAGATGGAGGCATGGAGTGGAGAGGTATATGAGAGAGGGGGGTGTGAGTTGGGAGCAGGGCAGTGAAATGGCGGGGGACAGGGCGACGTGGAGCTGATTTGTTTGTGGCCACCCCATATGGGATTAAGGCATCTGGCAATAAATAGATAGAGATAGAGTTCCTATAGTATGTTCACTGTAACCTGGCTTAGAGAAGTTAATCCTAGAATTGATAGAAGAGGAAAGAAGCATGGTGTGGGGGTCAAGAGAAACACAGCTGCGTGTGCTTGGCTTTATGCCGAGCAGCCGGGACGGTTGCGGCTGATGCCTGAGGCTGTGATTCAATAGGATCCGGCAACACCCAGCATATCGTATGGATAGGCCTATGAACAGGCAGTATCCTACACAATATCCTTGAAAGGAACAGTTTATGGGCTCCTGGCCTTTGGTTCCTTCTTCCTAGCATCCATCCATCCATCATCCAATCCTATGTTGCCCCATGAGGAACGTAGGAGCCCGGGGCTAGGCAAGTTGGTCCTGACATTTCAGATGAGAGTGCCCAGCCTCACTCATCCCTGAGTGGCATTATGTGAGCAATAAACCCCAACCACTCCTTGGATATAAACCTTCACCGGCTCAATCTGATTGGAGCGCAATAATTACCCACTAAACCACCAGGCACCAAAATTTGGTCATATGGTTACCACCCAACATAGTAAATGGTTTCCTGGTGTACAGGAAACCATTTGGCTTGTCACTCAGTGTAGAGTCACCCACAGGCAGAAGGAAGAGGAAAGAATGAAGGAAAGCAAGACAGAAGAGGATGGAAGGAAAGAAGGATAGGGGAGAGGAAAGGACAGACACCCGAGAGCAGCACTACATCAGGTGAGTGGATGGTGTAGTGCTGCATAGAAAAAAAAAAAAAAGATCATCAGTTTATTTTACCATGGTGAGGAAAAAAAAAAAAATGTGATAATGATGGTGGTGGTGCTGATGATGACGATTGATGATATACATTTTTTTTTGCAGGCCACACAACTCCCTCTTTGAAGACAACATGTTCAGGTTAACCCTGGAATTGACAGAGGGTAGGAAAAGTTAGGGAACATGATGATGATGATAATGATGGTGATGATGATGATGATGATACAAAAAGAGTTGTAGTAGTAGTAGTTGTTCCCTAGGCAGTCTGGCCAAACAGCCCCAAGTCCCTAAGGAAGGCCATGGCCGAGACCGGGCTTTCCAACAGAGCTCTCAAGGAGTGTATGTTGTGTTGTTGGCATAGGTGATTATGTGCAATGCAGTATTTCAAAATGTGCTTAATAGTATGGGGTGCTGTGTTGCATCCTGGACAGGCATCAGTGACGGAGTCATCCAGCCTCTTCTGGTAACTTAAGAGAGCTGGATGATGCCCACATTTCAGCCTGGCCAGGTGGACCCTGTCCTCACGAGGGAGGTAGGATTCAGAAGGGTGGATAGCAGGAGGCCGTGCATGCAGCTGTGTTGTTTTTAAGTGACTGAATGGAGTGGTGAGTGATTTGAGTATGGATATGCTTCTGGAAGCTGGTCTGAGGCGAGCAGTGGGGGAGAGATGACAGTACAATATTTGTGTATGATATCGTGTTCTGGGTGTTGTTTTGATGTTCACTGGTGTGTGTGGATGTGCTGCTATGTACTGTAGTTGATGTTGTAGGTTTGTGGAGGCTGCAGCAAGAAACTGGGTGCCTCTCACGTCTAGATGATCCTTTACTTTGAGGACATTGGTTTTGTGATGTAGGTGGTTTGTGGGTGTAGTAGCTGTGCAGCCTGTGATTATTTTTAGAGCCTTGTTCTGTATGGTCTGTAGAGTGTTGTAGTGTGTTTTGGTGAGGTTAGAAGCGCAGGCAGGGCTTGCATAATTCATCACTGAACGTATATATTGTTTGTATACTGTGGTGGTGGTTTCTTTGTTGTGTCCGAATGTTGTATGGGCAAGTGACCTCAAGGCATTGAGTCTTGGTGTTATTTTATTTTTAATGTTTGTGATGTGTTGTTTAAATGACATTGATGTATTGTATGTTACACCAAGGATTTTGTGTGTGTGTGTGTGTGTGTGTGTGTGATAGGGGAGTGTTGTTTATGGTGAGGTGTGGGATGTGACTGTGTTCTGCTGTCCAGTTTGTGAAAAGGGTCACTAGATTTGGCTGGGGCTATTTTGATCCTGTTTGTGGTGAACCATTGGTGTAGTGTGTCGAGGTAAGGTTGGAGGATGTTCTTACCTAATTGTTCTTACCTAATTGTATCTTTACAGGAATGAGTCAAGCTCGTATTGTCCCGTGTCTTAGACCATATTTATCGTACATATCCTTAAATTTGTGAATTGTTTTGGCACACACTATTTCATTCGGTAGTGCATTCCATTGATCAATTGCTCTGTTTGGGAAACTGAATTTCCTTACGTCTTTATCACCTCTCTTCTTATGCAGTTTTTTGCAGTGTCCTCTTGCTGATGCTTCTCCATATGTTAAGTAATCATTTATGTCTATTTTCTCCTTTCCTGATATGCACTTATATAGCATTATCATGTCACCTCTTTTCCTTCTCTCCTGTAGTGTTGGTAGATTCAGTTTATTTAGTCATTCTTCGTAGCTTAGGTCCCTTAAGCTTGGTATCCATCTTGTAGCGGCCCTTTGAACTTTTTCAATCTTGTCTATATGCTTTTTGAGATGAGAACTCCAGACTATTGATGCATATTCCAGGGTTGGTCTAATGAATGATGTTATTATCCTTCTTAGCATGTCTTCATTTATGTATGTGAATGCTATTCTCATATTTGCAAGCAGTGTATACATGTTCCGTACCTTCTCGCTGATGTGGTCAGCCGGAGATAGTCTGTTATTGATAATCACACCTAGGTCTTTCTCTCTTTCTGATGTGTATAGGGTTTTATTTCCTAACTTATAATCCCAATCAGGTCTTTTTCCACTTTTACCAAACTTGATTACATGACACTTGTCCACATTGAATTCCATTTGCCATGTACTACTCCATTCATGAAGTTTATTTAATTCTTCTTGTAGCTCCCTGCAAGAGTCTGTGCTAGTAATTCTCCTTTGTATTTTTGCATCATCTGCAAACATATTCAGATAGCTCTCATTTCCAGTGTTACTGTTTATATCATTTATGTACACTAGAAACATGATTGGTGCCAGCACCGAACCCTGTGGTACTCCACTAGTCACTTCTTTCCATGATGAGTAGTTTCCTCTTAGTACTGTCCTCATTTCTCTTTTTATGAGAAAGTCTTGCATCCAACAAAACAGTTTGCCTCAAATTCCTCCTTGATGGTACAGCTTCCATAAAAGTCTTTGGTGTGGTACTGTGTCAAAAGCTTTCTTGAAATCTAAATAGATACTGTCCACCCATCCTTCCCTTTCCTGTATTGTGTTTGTTACTCTGTCATAGTAGCTCAACAGATTAGTAACACATGATTTTCCTTTTCTGAAACCAAACTGTCTTTCTGTTATCATACTGTGTTCTTCTAGATGATTTACCCAAGCTTTTCTTATAAGTTTTTCTAATACCTTGCTTACAACACTGGTCAGTGATACTGGTCGGTAGTTGAGAGGATTTTGTCTATTTCCTTTCTTGAATAAGGGGACTATATTTGCTTTTTTCCAAATATCAGGTAGTTTCCCTTGACTCAAGGATTTCTTGAAAATTAAAAATAATGGTTTACTTAACTCCTTTGCACATTCTCGTAACACCCAACATGAAATTTCATCAGGACCACTTGCTTTTCCTCTGTCTAATCTACTTAACTCCTCCTGTATTACTTTTTCTGCTATTTGTATATCTGGTAGTATGTGTGGACATGCGTGTTCCACATATTCCCTCTGAAAATTTTTTTCTTCTGTAAAAACTAATTGGAAATTCTTATTTAGTGCTTCACAAATATCTTTCTCTTGTGTATAAGTGATTCCCTCGTCCGTGATGGATTGTATTATATCTTTTACTTTGGTTTTGCTTCTGATATAGCTGTAAAACAGCTTTGGTTAATCACTACTTTTATTTATTATATCCTCCTCAAACTGTTTTTGGGCTTCCCTCCTTATTCTTGTATAGTCGTTTCTTGCCTGTTTGTAATTATTATACGCCCTTTCACTATTGTGTCTTCTGTATCTATTCCACGACAAATCTCTTCTTTCTTTTGATTTTTTACATTCTGTATTGAACCATTTCTGTATTTTCTTATCTGCTTCTTTGTGCTGTGGGATGTGTGCAGCTGTGTTTGCATTTTGGTGTGTACTGTACATGTAAGGGTTATATTATCTGCATAGGAAGCTGTGTGTATCTGTGGTGTGTGGGGTGTGGGTATGTCGTGCATGTAAAGGTTAAAGAGTGTAGGGGACAAAACAAAAAGAGTTTGAGATGATGGTGGTGATCATTATGATGATGATACATATATATATATATTTTTTTCATAGACCACACAACCCCTCTTGAATATGGCACATTCCAGTTAATCCTGGAATTGACAGAGTTCAAGATGGTGGTGGTGATGAGTATAATGATACTGAATACATTTTTAAAATTTAGATGTAGTGCTGCTGTCGGGTGTCTGCCCTTTCCTCTCCTCCATCCTTCTTTCCTTCCATCCTCTTCTGTCTTCCTTTCCTTCATTCTTTCCTCCTCCTTCTGCCTATGGATAACTTTACACTCCCTCTTTTGTCTTTCTTTCCTTCATTCTTTCCTCTTCCTTCTGCCTGTGGGTGACCCTACACTGAGTGACAAGCCAAATGGTTTCCTGTACACCAGGAAACCATTTACTATGCTGGGTGGTAACCATATAACCAAATTTTGGCGGCTGGTGGTTTAGTGGGTAATTATTGCACTCCAATCGGATTGGGCTGGTGAAGGTTTATATCCAAGGGATGGTTGGGGTTGATTGCTCATGTAATGCCACTCAGGGATGAGTCAGGCTGGTCACTCTCATCTTTTTGTCAGGACCAACTTGCCTAGCCCCGGGTTCTACACTCCTCTCTGGGGCGACATAGGATTGGATGATGAATGAGTGAATGAATTATTATTATTATTTCATCCATCCATCCATCATCCAATCCTACATTGCCCCATGAGGAACGTAGGAGCCCGGGGCTAGGCAGTTGGTCTCGATATTTAAGATGAGAGTGACCAGCCTCACTCATCCCTGAGTGGCATTACATGAGCAATCAACCCCAACCACCCCTTAGATATAAACCTTCACCGGCTCAATCCGACTGGAGCGCAATAATTACCCACTAAACCACCAGGTGCCAAAATTTGGTTATATGGTTACCACCCAGCGTAGTAAATGGTTTCCTGGTGTACAGGAAACCATTTGGCTTGTCACTCAGTGTAGAGTCACCCACAGGCAGAAGGAAAAGGAAAGAAAGACAGAAGAGAGAGTGTAAAGTCACCTGTAGGCAGAAGGACAAGGAAAGGATGAAGGAAAGAAAGACAGAAAAGGATGGAAGGAAAGAAGGATGGAAGAGAGGAATGGGCAGACACCTGAGAGCAGCACTACATCGAGTGAGTGGATGGTGAGTGCCCCCACCTACCACCAATTATTATTATTATTATTATTATCATTATTATTATTATTATTATTATTATTATTATTATTGTTATTGTTATTATTATTATTATTATTATAATTATAATGCTGTATGGTAGTGGGACCTGGGCAGTAAAGGAAGAGGATATTTGCAGTCTCAAATGTACAGAAATGAGAGTGGTCATGTGGATGTGCAGTGCATATCTGCGTGCAAGGGCTGGGGGACTAGGTTTACAGTGGAAGACTTGAGAGGTAGGATGGGACTGGAGTGTATTGGTGTTGTGATGAGGAGAGGTAGATTGAGGTGGTCTGGGCATGTGGAGAGGATGAGGGATGATAACTGGGTACAGAAAGTGAGAAGTGTTAATGTTGGGGGTAAAGAGGTAGACCTAAAAAGACCTGTGATGAGGTCATTGAGTGTGACCTGAAGGATAAGGGACTGAATAGGGAAGTTGCCAGAGATTGAGCAGCTTGGAGAGCCGCCACTAGGTGATGAAGGCTGATGCATGCAAGCATGTTGGAACCTTCAAAAACGAAACGACAAGTTATTATTTTTTCAAGGCAGACGACACTCCCCTTTGAAGACATTAATATCATTTTTTTCCACCCCTAATGGGATTAAGGCATCTGGCTATAGATACAGTAGAGAGGTATATAGATTATTATTATTATTATTATTTTTCAGGGCAGACAACACCCTCTTTGAAGCCAGCACTTTGGTGTAGCGCCGCCAGCCTGTCACCATCAAACTGGTCAGCAAGATGTTCCAGGCCAGTGTTTACTTGGATGGTGGCATTTGCTGGGACATTCTATTCTAATTTGATGGTAAATTAGACTGACCTGATTCTTCATCCATTGGCAGAATCTTGTATAATTTAGTAATGGATGTGACAGTCATCAAACAGTGCATGCTGAATATAGACTATAGTTCATTCACTTTAACTTGTCCCAGATTGTCATCGTTTTGCAGCTTGTCATAGTTGTGAATGAGGCCTTTAGTCATGTAGTAAGTTCAGCAAAATAATGTCCCATGGGAATTTTGGTATGACAGCAAGCCACTATTCAGATATCTCAAGGATGCCCCAAAATAACATTAAAAAACCTGTTGGCAGTCAGAGAAAATGTTGGCATAAGCCTAATGACACCTGTATTGAAAGTACAGTGGGCCCCCATTTATGCATGTTCAGTTTATGCATTTCTACATTTATGCAAGCGGCAAAATATTCATTCAATAGTTATCAGTTTATGCGAAATTAAGTCATTTTATGCGGCTTGCTACACATAGTGGCCTAAATTCGGGGAGAAACACAATTATGCGTGCACTCCATCATTTTATGCGAGGCTGTGGTGGCCTGGCTGTGCCTGGCTGAGAGAGAGAGAGAGAGAGAGAGTGTTCACCGAAGTTCATAAAATTTTATACAGTACTTTATTCTCTACCAATATATTCATGTAATATCTATTTTAAGGTAAAAGTAATCAAAATAATCAATTACCGGAATAAGTGAGTATCGCCCATCACTAGTGAATGAGTGTAGTTGCCGCCGGCTGGCTGTGCGTAGCTACTGCGCCACTTGTGAGACAGTTTCATAGTTGGGCAGTATTCCGCCGCTCCTGCCATTTGAACATAGTGCTCAGTCTGCCCCTTGCTTGCCCTCCATTGACCTTGTGATTGTTTGCTGGTCGCACAATTTTGCTTATTTTCGCACAGTCTGAGTTGCATATCGTTTGGCTGCTATTATGCCACTAAGTCAAGGAGGGAAAAGTAAGAGTATCGCTCTACAGATGAAGAGAGATGTTATCGAGAGAAAAGAGAATGGTGAGGGTATTACAGCCATTGGTAAAGCTATGGGGTTGGGTTAATCATCAGTGAGAGCAATTTGGAAGAACAAGGTGGAAATTTTGAAAAGCATCAAGGCCTGTGGCTCGTCTGGCCTAGACTCTCACACTTACACTACAGACGATCGAGTGGTAAAGATGGAGAAGTTTCTGAACATCTGGATATCGAGGAAAGAACAAGAGGGGGTACCACTGGACAAGCGTCAAATTAAACAGCAAGCAAAGGCATTTTACCAAATTATTTGCCACAAGTCGAACTCCCCTCCAGGCAAGTTTACTGCATCAAATGGGTGGTTACAGCATTTCCTGGAAAGGAAAGGAATTTGTAATGTGAAGCTGACCGGAGAGAGTGCCTCAGCAGACAGTGTGGCAACTGGGATGTTTTCTACTTATCTGAAGGAGCTAATCGACGAGGGAGGCTATAGTCCTGACTGCATTTATAACATGGATGAAGCTAGATTACGATACAAAAGAATGCCCAAGTCAACCTACCTCGCAAAACAAATCAAGCAAGCTCGCGGCAGAAAAGCATATAAGTCTAGAATAACTGTGCTCTTTTGTTTAACTTGACTGGCACTCACAAAATGAAGCCTATGGTGGTACACACAGCAAAGCATCCCAGGTGTTTCAAGCACCTGCGAGACATGAGCAACGCACCTGTTTACTGGAGGGCGACCCAGAATGGCCGGATGAACTCGTCAACAACCAAGGATTGGCTGTTAAAGCATTTTGTGCCAGATGCAAAGTTAAAGTGTCAACAGTTGGGGATACCCTTTCAAGTTATTCTAATAATGGACAACTGCCCTGCCCACCCTGACTATCATTCAGATCTTCATCCCAATGTCAAGATTGTTTTTCTTCCCCCTAATACTACAAGTGTGGTCCAGCCGTTAGATCAAGAAATCATTGCTAATGTGAAAGCGCTTTATCAGATGCATGTCTATAAGCTTCAGAGGTCAAGAACTGAGAGTGGGAAAGAAATTTGTTAAATCATTGCTGAGGCTGACGAGGATGCTGACATTAACAACCCTTAGCTCCAGGCTGAAGAAGATAAGGAAGTTGATGATCCTCAACCACTACCCCAGGCTGACCACTAAGTGCTGAGTGTGCACCAGTTCCGGTGCCAGTTCACCGTTAAGAGTGCAGTGGATAATCTTCTTAAGGCATGGAACGAGATCAGTGATGCTACAATTTATCATGCCTGGAAGCCTCTCTGTCCCATTCTAGTTAGTGAGCAGTGCGGACAAGTGCAGAACATGGGTGACAGTGTTACACAAGCCGTAGAGGCAGCAAGGCAGGTTCCCGGGTTTAGTGAGATGACTCTTGAGGACATAGCAGAGATTAGTGCAGCTGGTGAAGTGACTACCCCAGAAGACATCATGAGTGCTACAGCAATTGAGGACAGTCTACAGGATCAGCCACAATCCCTGCAAGTCACATCTGCAGGAGAACTCGCTATGGCAAACATTTGTGTTATCTTGGTAGCTGTAGATGAATTGAAGGATGTCTTAATGGCAAACGAGCAGTCAAGCATTCGCAAAACAGAAGTGATTTATGCCATTGACAACATGTTTCACATCTACAAAGAACAGCACATTAAAAAATTGAACAGGAGGAAGCAAACATTAATAACAAAAATTGCTCATCTTGTCCAGCCAGCCCAACCCGGCCAGCCAGCCCAACCCGGCCAGCCAGCCCAGCCTGCCGCACTATTCGAGACCAAGCCAGGCCCATTGCACCAGAATGATGATGTAATGTCTGTTGTGAGTGATCACGATTTTGAAGGCATCATTCAAGAGGTGGATGCTATGAGGTGTTCTGGGGCAGTGTTAGGTGATAGCAGTAGTGAGGAAGAGGATGAGCAGTAACCTCGCCCACAGCAACGGAATCCCACCCTCCCCTGCAACTTGGTAGAATTACGGTGAACAACGATTTGTACATTGTTCTTTGTTTATTATTGTACCTTAGTTGGAATACATATCATTGTTCTTTATAATGGAGGAGTATTAATGTCCATGTGAGTGTGAAAATAATATAATCATAAGTCTAGCCCCTAAAGTGGGGAATGTCTGTCCACCAAACTCCATTTTTCCCATAAGGCCTGCGGTTCCATTTATGCATTTTCCATTTATGTGTGCTTGTTTGTCCACCAAATTGTCGCATAAATGGGGGCCCTATTGTATATCACTGGCACATTTCACTTGGATTTTTTTATCAAGACAACCTACAAAACTTACATGTTTGCTGCTGTGATTAAATTTTCATCCAGGTTCTGCCTCATAGAGCCCCAGTAGGATTAAAGTGATTTTATTTTCAGGAGGCAGTTTTTTTTTATCAAGTAAATGATAAAATGAACCTCAGTGACTGAACAGACAGTAGTAGCTACTTTTGTATCTTAATACACCCTTTTTTCCTATTGCTTCTAATCCCCCCCTTGTTGTATGTTGCAGGAGAGGGAGGAGGAGGGAGAGGGAGTGGAGGGGAGGGAGGGCATAAGGGGGCAGGAAGGAGGGGGGATGAAGGGGGAGAGAGGAGGGAGAGGGGGATGGAGGAAGCTGCTTTTCAGGGAAGTGGAAGAGGTAGAGGGAAGAAGGATGACCAGAGATGGAAAGACAAGGAGGGGAAAGGAAGAAAGGAGAGAGAGATGGGGTGGAGGAGAGGCAGGAAGGAGGAGGAATGGACATGAAGGGAGGGATAGAGGGGGTGGGAACTGGTGGGGGGATGGAGGGGGCAGGGAACAAGTGGAGGGAAAGAATGTGGAGATTGGTGGAATCTGCCAGCTTTGGTCAGCCTGGCTGGAGCTGTGACTGGTGAAGGATTTTTACATTTTTTTATAAGATTTTTTTCCTTTTTCTTCCCATTAATTGTTTTTATGCTGATAATATTGACTTTAGCGTGTCTTGCAAACATTCCTGAGTATTTCTAAAGCTTACCCATTGATATTTTTCCTGGAGTTTTTAGTGTCATGGCTTATATGAATGTTCTTTTTCAGGGGTGTGAGTTTGTGGGGAAGGACAGCATGATGGCAAAAAACTGCATGACATGGAGGTGAAGTAATTTGTGGGCACCTTTCCGGCATCAAGGCATTTAGCTGTACAGGACTACCACCACCACAGCTACCAGAACTATCATAGCCACTACTAGAGCAACCACAACCATCATAACACTATTGCTGGAGAGGACATTTAGCTGGATACGACTTTGGTCAGTATGCCGTAACCATATCTATTATTTTTTTGTGCCTGCTACTTCCATATGGCTTTATATAGCTTAAGAGGCTTTTCTAGAGGGGTTAGATATACATACAGCAGACTTTCACCAACAAAAGTGATGATATGTAGGGCAGGTGGCAATACTGTCAAAGCAGAGGAAGTGTGGCCAGGTGTAGTTTGCTGCAAGGGTGTGGGAAATAACTTCATCTTGGTCAGTGTTTGTGATAAGTGGCTGCATAGGAGATGTAATGGTGGATCAAGCGGAAATGACTCACTCCGGCCCATAGCTCTTCCCGCCCTAGTCACTCCGACCCTTAGCTAATAATAATAATTAGGTTAGCTAAAAATGAGTAATAATAACAGCTGTAACGACTGGATTTCTGTCAGGAAAGGGGGCCGGTGTGACTAGGGTGGGAGGCCAGAGTGGCCAGGGCCAGCAAAACTAGGGGCCGGCGTGACTTGAAACCCATCAAGCAGCGTGGAGAGCCGCCATTAGGTGACCACGGCTGATGCATGCAAGGATGTTGGTGCCTTTGATACGATGATACAAATTGAATTCTAAATTTGGTATAGAATATCTTATTTAACACTGATCCCTTGTCCCTTTTCAGTTAATTTACAGCCAGGTGTAGTAAGATTGGGTGAGTAATTTTGACTAGTAACCAAGGAGAAACATTCCATACTTAAGGCTCAATTTTCCATGCAACAACTTTGTAAAGATCCCTAGCTCCTTTTCAGTTAGTTGATGGCCAAGTGTATTCAGTTTGAGAGGGTTAGTTTGACTATAGGTGCATTACAATAACTAGGTTCATATTTTCATTTGTGGGTTATTTCACAGAGCTTATTGGTAGAAAGACAGTGGTTTGTCTCTACATTCATCCCATAGCACTTCGTGACCAGCCTTATATTTTGATATTTGTCTAGTATTACAGTTTAGCATTTAAGATGGAGGGATGGCAAATTTAGACCAAGTTACCTGCCCTTGGATGGGAAAGGAGGTCCGGATGATCGATGATGATAGAGTATGGTAACAATGGACTCATTCCTAACCCCTAGTTAAGGTTTGTCAAAGTCCATGCAACCACATCTTCATGTTAGTCATGGGAATGACCCTTTATTAGAAAACTGGCTATAGGAGCAAGAATATGTGGCTGATGTGTTACTGGGATCATCCACACCTTTCTCACCCCAAGGTAGGGTCCAGAGAGGCAGAAAAAAACTTGATAGAATGAGATACTAACCAGTGTTCATCCAGTTGAATGAGCCACATGGCCATTCTCACCATTCAGGCCCCTGGAATCCTGGCATCAAGGGGCTAAAATGTTTGCTGAGCCATTGACCATGATGAAGCAGTCTACTGTAAATGGCAGTATACAGGTTTTACTCTAACCTGGCCTAAAATTCTCTTTCCAGCCATATTCCTGAGCTGTAACAAGAGTTTAATTCATCATCCATAACAAGAGTAATTCTAGACTATAATGTTAGTCCTGAAGTGTTATGGGTAAGATGTAGATGTCGTATTGTCTTTCTGCCTTTGTGCTACAAAAAAAGCTGCAAAAGGACAAATTTAGGCCTACCTATAATCTCCAGTCTTTCAAACGCAGTGTGTCCAGGTATCTCGAAATGAACGGATCTTGAATTTGGCTCTCTTTTGTATTGTTTTTGCATTTTTTTTCTTGGAAGGAATGGTGTGCGGGCTCCTTGCCTATGGTTTCTTCTTCCTTGCAAAAAAAAAAAAAAAAAAAAAAAAAAAAAAGCAGCCATACTCTTTTCTTGAACTTGGCCTCAACTGCCCCTCATCTTGATAATGATCTTGTAAGAATAAACATTAGAATATATTATACTCATTTCACTTTAATTTGGTCTAAAAGTGACAACTCCCAGTCTTGAAAACTGAGCTGTAAGAAAAGCCTATTAAAATAATGCCATGCTCTTCATTTTGGTTTAAAAATTCTCATCATCTTGAATTGGTTGAGTTTGAACAATAGTTAAACACTAGAATATGATGCTCATCACAAAGAAGTGCTGTGGAAAGGATAACTAGCTGTAGCATTGCATTGCTCTGCCACTGAACTATGTATGAAATGGGTTACTGAAGACAGTGTTGGGCAAGTTGAGGTATATGGTAGTGGTAGTTGGAGTAGTAGTAGTAATAGTAGTAGTAGTAGCAGCAGCAGTAGTAGTAGTAGTAGTAGTAGTGTAATCTGGTGTATTTCTGCTGAATGTCTACTCTAAATGTAAATAATTTGTAATACAGTACAGTATATTCCCTCTTCTGTTGTTCTTTCCCTCATTCTTTCCTCTTGCTTCTGCCTATGGGTGACTCTACACTGAGTGACAAGCCAAGCAGTTTTCTGTACACCAGGAAGCCACTTACTATGCTCAGTTTTAACCATGTGTCCAAATTATGGCGCCTGGTGGTTTAGTGGGAAATCAAGGCGTTCCAATTGGATTGAGCTTGTATAGGTTTATATCCAAGGGATGGTTGGGGTTTATTGCTCATCAAATGCCACTCAGGGATGAGTGAGGCTGGTCACTGTCATCTTAAATGTCAGGACCAACTTGCCGAGCCCCAGACTCCTATGCTTCTCATGGGGCAACATAGGATTATATGTTGGATGGAATAAATTTTTCAAAATATCGTCTTAAAAATCCTGGAAAAAAATCCCTAAGTTGTAAAATGTCATCTAATGGAAACCCAGTCTTGGCATGACACACTAGGGTCATCGTGTTTTAGCCTGTGAGGGTCCATAGTGGCTTCCAGTCTGAAAACCAACACATGTAAAATTCTCTCTAATGGCGGCTGAATCCCGGTATATCCCAGCTTCCTCCACGATTGTGTCATGTCAGCTCAGAGTTGCCTGCACAAAAAATCGTGCTAGAAGAGTGAGAGAAGAGTTCTGGACAAATGTAGAAGTGTGCATGGAAAAGTTTGGAAGGAATGAGAGAGTGTTTTTGATTGGTGATATGAATGGTAAAGTTGGGAATGTGAAGGTGGATGGAATAGTTGGTGAGTGGGGTGTGCCTGCTGAGATAGATGAGAATGAGAGTGCGTTAGTGGACATTTGTGCTGGGAGGGGGTTGGTGATAGCCAATACCCTCTTCAGGCATAAAATGATCCACAGGTATACATGGCGAGTGATGAGAAGGGTGGGTGGCGAGCTGAATGAAAGGAAGGCAATGATTGATTATGTGTGTGTGGATGAAAGGATGCGAAGATGTGTAAAGGATGCAAGAGTTTATAGAGGTTGGGGGAGTGGACTTTCTGACCACTACTTGGTGGTGGCCAGAATTAGAATTCAAGTAAGATGGAGGAATAGAAGAAGGGAAAGATGAGAGGAAGGAGTGGTTGCAAGGAGAGTGGAAAGGTTACAAGAGGATGAGAAAAAGGCAGAGTATAAGAGAGAAGTGGAGGAACGATTGGGCAAATATGAATTGGAGCAGATGGGAGACGTGGAAGGTGTGTGTAAGATATTTACAGAAGAAATATGTGCAGCATGTGATGTGGTGTGTGGAAGGAAGAGAAGACGGAGGGGGATGCAAGGAACAGCGTGGTGGACTGAAGAGGTGAAACAGGCTGTGTCACAAAAGAAGAAAGCATACAATGAATGGATGAGAAATAGGGACGTGGAAGAAGTTGAGAGGCGGAAGAGAGAGTTATATGTAGAAAGAAAAAGAGAGGTGAAAAGATTAGTAAGAGAGAGTAAGAAGAGAGTGGATGAGGAATTTGGAAGGAATTTGAGTGTAAAGTGGAGGGACTGTAAGAAAATGTTCTGGAGAGAGGTGAAAAGAGTAAGACAGGGTGGAAGTGAAGTTAGCAGGGGAGTGAAAGATAAAAATGGTAGATTACTAGTGGAGAAGGGAGAAAAAGTGAGCAGATGGAGAGAACACTTTAAGGAATTGTTGAACATAGAGGATGGAAGTAATGCGAGTATAAGTGGCTGGGGAATGGCTGGGAGAAGGAGGGAGGTTAGAAGACAGGAAGAAATCAGTAGGATAGAAGTTGTGGAAGCAGTGAAGAAAGTTAAATCGGGGAAAGCCCTAGGAATTGATGGAGTGTGTGGTGAAATGCTGAAGCATGGGGGAGAGACAGTAGTAGAATGGATGTGGAAGATGTGCAGAGTGGCCTGGGAGTAAGGTAGAGTCCTGGAGGATTGGAAGTCAGGTATAATTATTCCCTTGTACAAAGGAAAAGGGGAAAAAGAAGTATGTGGTAATCGTAGGGGCATTCGTCTTCTTAGTGTGGAAAGAGGAAAAGTATATGGTAGGATACTTATTGACAGAGTTTGAGAAATAACAGAGGAATTACTTGGAGAACAACAGGGAAGTTTTAGGAAGGAAGCAGTTGTGTAGATCAGATATTCATCTTAGATCTTTAGTGGAAAAGTTTCCAGAGAAGAGAAAAAAGTTGTATGCAGCCTTCATGGATTTGGAGAAAGCATATGACAGGGTGGATAGACAAGGATTGTGGATAGCATTAAGAATGTATGAAGTAGATGAGAATTTGTTGGATGCCATGAAGTCTGAAATACATTAATTTCCTTCTAAAAGGCAGAGTAGCAGTAATATTGTGTACTACGGTATGGTCTGAGACAGGTGGATCCCCATCATGGGGGGTGGCCAACCGGGGCCGTAACCAGGATATACATACTGTATATATGGTCCAAAATCAAAGTCTGGGGAAGGGTTTGTGGGGGTGGGGGTGGGGATGGTAAATTCACAGAGAAAATTTTTGATATATGACCAATTTCAGGTGCATTTTGAGGCCATATGCACTGGGTATGAGGACATGTTCTTAGGTTATTTACGCAGCCACTGGTAGAGAAGTTAGAAAATAACTTAGTACTTCCTTTAGTGGAGAAAAGTTCCATCACTTGGGGAAGCAAAAGATACTTTGGCCTCCCTCTGTTGACTTGTGTTTTGTACTTCAAAATGGATGTACTTTTTCAGTTTTTAATTGCTTTGGGTCAGCAACTTAGCTGTCATGACCAAATGAATGTCATTGTTTTCTAGAAGCATTTGAAGTATTTATTTTATACCAAATTATTGAAATTGGAAATGTTGCAACACAGAAACAAGAGCTATATGTTCAGTTCAGGTGAGTGGCTGGTACAGTATGATTTTCATTGTCATAAAGAGGTTCATAGAGACACCCCAGCATCATTATAATAAGAGCTATGAGTGCCATGACACTGTAGCCTATACCAGACATGAAGATAAAATATATCATTAGTCTTTATACATAACTGTACTACAATGCTTTATTATAGTAGTAGTTTTGACGGTTTTCATATTCATATACGCAGTGACTTTAACAAAGTCAACTGATTTAAATCGTTAATTAAAAACATTTTGATTTACACTGGCCAACCCTGCTTACATGCGCTGTCAGCTGTCATTATTTTTGCCTGTATTTTCTGCATGATTTTTCCATGTTAGAGTAAATGGAGGGTTCACATGAAGTGAGAAAATGAATGCACCAAAGATCAGTTTTGAGCCCTCTGCTGTATAGCATCATGCTAGAAGCTATATATATCTTGGGCATACACACCTGATCTTCCTTGGGAGATGCTATATATATGCTGATGACCTGTCATATAGCGAGAAGGAAGTATTAGAGAAATTTTCAGTAGGAATGTGACCATTCAGTATGCCTGTGATAGATAGTGGGCCTGAATGGGTTATATGGTTGGTCTGTTGATACCATAATTTTCATTTCAGGTGAGGTTACCGTAAAGGATACTATTCCTTCAACCAGCACTGACCGGTCAGCCCCTGCCATGCCTTCAACCAGCACCGATCATCTGTTGTCAGCCCCTGCCATGCCTTCAACCAGCACCGATCATCTGTCATCACCCCCTACCATGCCTTCAACCAGCACCTATCAGCTGCCATCAGCTCCTGACATGCTCTCAACCAACAAAGATCACCTGCCATCAACCCCTGCCATGCCTTCAGCCAACACTAGTGGTATGTCAATAATCCCATCTAGACTGCCATTATCAGCAGTTGATGAAAATTATACACAATTACACTTCATGGAACAGGGAGGTGATACTGAAAGACTAAAGATGGAGAATTTAAGGTTAATATATATGAATAAAATGTTAAAAGCTGACCAAGAAAATCTACTTTGTGCCATTAACAATGCAAGACTGTCCATGAAAACTACACACACACACACACACACACACACACACACACACACACACACAAAGAAAGGCTGTTGAGGAGTATCTGAAACCATACTTCGCTGATACTCAAATCAAATGTCTGATAACTTAAAAGATCTGCAAGACACTGGACTGGTGATGATATTGTCTTTGCACTGACTATAAGAAGTGTGAGTGCTAAGTGCTACAGGTGGATGTGATACCATTGGAAACTGCTTCTTCCTGCAATTTCCACTTTGAATAAGTGGGTTAAAGATATTAATTTTGAACTGGGTATGCTAAACTTGGTATTATGTGATAACCCGCTGTGATTACAGGCATTTACGGTATACAGTGTTGTGCCTTAAGTAATAATAATAATAATAATAATCTGGCCTTTTGTTTCTCAAAAGCGCCAGTTCTTCCTTTTGGGAATTCACTAGCGCTCGTTATTTTTACAATTACAAGAATTGTGACATTTCTTGTATATAATACAAGCTACATCATATATACATGAAAGTGGCAAAAATTAAACCCTATAATCATCTGTCATAGTACCTCTCTCCAGATCGTAGCATTTTGAAAAAAGAAAGGCTTTCAGCTGTCTCTTAAAGGATTCAACAGTAGAGAGTTGTCTTATGGACAATGGCAATCTGTTATATAATCTAGGGGCTCTATATGCAAAAGAACGATCAGAGAAAGATGACTGGTGAATGGCTCCTGGCTCATCAAGACGCAAGGAATCATCTTCACTGCGTAACATCACACCCGGGCGTGTCGATGGGAGTTTTAACAATTCAGCAAGATACTTCGGTTCACCAAACTTAAGAACCTTGAATGTAATAAGACACAGTTTAAATTCAATTCTAGCCTTTACTGGTAACCAATGCAACTCAATCAGAAATGGGGTAGTTGAGGTTCTCGGGGGGAGACCAAAGATAAGCCGTGCCACCCTGTTCAACACAGACTGAACTTTTGTTAGTATATTATTTGGAAGGCCAACCCACAGTGAATTACAATAATCAACACGAGACAAGACCACTGCATGGACCAATGTTAGGAGGCACTGTCTATTCAGGAATCTTCTCACAGAATACAGATTTCTGATATGCAAGTTACACCCTCTTACAACCTGATTAATGTGTTCTTTGTAATTTAACTTAGAATTAAAATAAACACCCAAATTTCGAACAGAACTGACTGGATGCAGCTGTGACACGCCAATGTTCAAAGCCAGGGCATTGTCAGTGTCATCACCCCTTCTGTTTCCTCTGATGATGATGATCTCAGTTTTACCATCATTCAGCTTAAGTTTCCTCTTAGCCATCCAAATCTTAATATCAGACATTAGAGATTCAAACTTTATCTTAGTATCGTTGATATCTGACATCTTAACATAGAGCTGGGTGTCATCAGCATAAAAATGATAGGACACATCATGAGCATCAAGTAAAGACGATAAACTACTTGTGTAGATAGTAAATAGAATTGGACCCAAAACTGATTCTTGAGGGACTCCAAATAGAAGAGGAGCAGAATCAGAACTAGCGTAATCAACAACCACTCTCTGAGATCTGTCCGACAGATACGACTTAAGGAGCAAAAGGGCACTATCACGAACGCCATAAAAATACAGATCATCCAACAATAGTTTATGATCTACTGTATCAAAAGCTGCAGACAGATCCAAAAGAACTAGGAGAGAGGACATCCCACTACAAGTGTTTGCCACCAAGTCGCTCTGAATCCTTATTAGTGCAGTTTCAGTCGAATGGTATTTTCTGTATGCTGATTGAACAACAGGAACAACTCTGTTGTGTTCCAGTAGTGGTAAGAGTTGGTCAAGTATGGCCCGCTCAATAATCTTGGATAAAAAAGACAGGTTAGAGACAGGACGATAATTTGTCATGCTCTCGACATCAAGGCCAGGTTTCTTAATTAGGGGCCTAAGCAAAGCACGTTTCTCAGACCGCACAAAATTACTTTCTAAGAAGCATCTATTTATTATGTTGCAGATAAAGTCTGCAGCATGCTCATACACATCAGGCAGTTGTGACATGTTACATGGATCGAGTGAGCAAAATGTTTTATTAAGTTCTCTGATGTAACATTTGACTTTGTTTACATCCAGTGGATGAAATGTTGAAAGCAAATGATCCCCGGTGCACCATGGCTGGAAGTCAACTGAGTACACTTCACTAGGAGAACTGCTGTCTAAATCACTTCTTATGCGAGATATCTTACTTGTAAAAAATGAAGCAAAATCAGAAGCCAATTGGGCATCAGATAAAGAAGTTGGTTTAACAATTACATTCCTCCGACCAACCAAATTGTTCACAACTGCAGACAGTTTTTTTTTATCACCACCACATGAATCAACTTTATTTTGATAATACCTAGCCTTTTGGGCTTTTTCAGTGTGAACGACTGCTCTTCTTGCAAAAACATAACACAAACGAGTTACTTCGGTCCGCTGCAAGCGCCACTCACGTTCTGCCCTTCTACGTTGTCTCCTCAAGGAATTAATGGATGGACCATACCACGGAGAATTATCACGTACAGTGATTGTTTTTACTACCTCAGGACAATAATGGTCAAAAATTGACCTGAGCTCGTTGTTGTAAATATCAACCAATTCACCAGAAGAAAGACTTGAAGAATCGAAGGAGTTTAAACGTTGATCAATTTCAAAACACATCAACTGGCGGTCAACATTGTTGTAATTTCTGAACCTGATGACCTTTTTATACGAAGAGGATTTTGGGACATCAAAACTAAGAGTGATCAGAGCATGATCAGAGATGAGGGGGTCAAATGAGTCAACCTCCACATCTGATACGCGCCTGCAACCAACAGGGGACAAGATCAAGTCAAGGACATGTCCTGAGACATGAGTTGGATTACTCACATGATTGAAAAAATTGTTCTGGGTGATCAACTCAAGGAATTCTGAAGAAAATGGTTTTGACTCTGGACTGTCAACCCAATAATTGAAATCACCACAAACAAGAAGTCCTCCAGGTTTAAGAGAAAACCCTTCAAGAAACTGCCCAAACTCCTCCATAAAACCTCGATCTCTGCCCGGATGACCTGGTCGATAGACAATTGCAATTCTAATGGTATTCTGATGGAAATTTATTAATACTTCCATAAATTCAAATGATGATGGGGTCAGATCTGAGTCAATGAGAGAAACGTTTGCAAGTGCTGCAGAGTAGATGAGAGCTACACCTCCTCCTGGATAGTCAGCAGCAGGCCTGGGAATACTAATAATAGAATGTGTCTTAGGCAAGGCATTACGAATAATATCGATATCAGACTCATACAACCAGGTTTCAGTCAAGCACAATATGTCAAGCTCGTGCCGATTTAGGGTTTCATTAATATAGTCTATCTTATTATGGATAGAACGAATATTTAAAAGACCCATCCTTAACTGGTTCAAGAGGGACGTAGTCAGTTTTTTGAATGGTCAAAATTGGTGTTTTCAATCAATCTATTCCTATGAGAAATCATAATTGGACATTCTCTACTTGAAGCAAAATGGGCAACCACCTGTGACTTTGAATTAGCATCTTGATGTCTTAAAGAGGAGCAGTTGATGCATTTGGGAGAATTTCTGTTACTACAGTCCTTAGATTTATGGATTCCAGCACAAAAGACACATTTAGGTTCATCACTTTTCCTAGAACATCTCTCAAATGTATGACCAAAGCCTTGACAGTGATGACACTGTGTAACCCAGAATCTATCGAAAGCGCGGCATCTTGTAAGATCCACATAGATGTAATTGCCCTGTTCTACAATGGAGGATCTCACCTCTGGCGACATCTTCAAGACAGCAGTTTTGGTGTCATTCCTTGTCCTTGTGAAGAGAAGGTTGAGGGTACAACCTCGATCAACGAGCATCTTAATTTTATTGTTTTTTCTCAGAATATTTGGGATGATGTCAGAGTCATCCAAGGAAGAGGAAAGGCCTGTCACGGTCATTTTAGGCAGAATTTTCTTTGGCTCTGATATGCAAAAAGTGCCCTCAGAGCCAAAATGATCAGTCAGCACCCCAGTTGCTTCCCCCTTGGCCTCAGCTGACGGAAACTTCATTACCAGCCCACCAGCCTTGGTCTTAAGGCAGCTGTCAACCGGTACCGAGTTAAGTACGCCTCTGATGTCTTCTGGTCCCATCTGATTTGTCAGGGCACTAGCGCCACTCTCTGGTTTCACAATCAGTACATGCTGACTATGAATGGCTTTTTTCTGGCCATGAGCACTGATCTCAATCACGCCCCCAGGCAGATCCTTCCCTCCCCCCACGAGAGACCCACGAACAGCATCCGCAAATGACTTGGCCTGATCTTGTGTGACCGCCATAGGTGATGAGACCTTGGTCTCTAGTGCCTCCAGTCTATTTGATACGTCTCTGATTGCTTGAAAGATTGGCCCAATAACTTTATCTTCATACTCCTTCTTGGTACTACTTCCTCCACCAGCCAAGACCTCGTCTGCTGGTGCAACACACTGGCTACACAGCCAGCGAAAGCCCAGCTGGTGGCTCCTCTTCATGAATGGATAGTCGCCTGCATCCAAATTTTCACAAGCTATATGAATCCACTCGCTGCAGTAGGCGCACTTCAGTGCTTGTGCACTTTTTGCTACAGACCTACTGCAGCGAGGGCACTGGTGTTGTTTACTCATGATAAGGGAGAACAAAAAAAACAAAATGACAACAACAGCAAAACGTATATACAATACTACCCGGGAAAAACCCGGGTAGCGCCGCCCCTGTTTGTGTCACCCTAATTTAGGAGGAAAAAAGAAAACCGAAGGAAAAATGCACAAAAAACAGAAATGAAAAAAAAAACAGGGTGTCTGCGAGGTCACCACGAGCAGGTGGGGTACGACTTGACTACCCTTCTAGGAAAGGTAACCCAAACCGAGGTGCCACAGAAGTGCTGAGATGGTATTGAAAACTTTTCCCAATTTCGAGCTTTACAGCAGCAACAAATACGTCACTTAGGCAAGACCTCATTGGTTACGATACTGCCACTGCGCATATAATTTCCTATGTACAAATGTAATGTAGTCTACATGTCTTTTCTGCTTTTCTTATATGTTCACCATTTTCCTCTCCCACCCTCTCTTGTCAAGCATGTCAACAGCGCTGATCGGATCTTGAATTTGGCTCTCTATTGTATTTTGTTTTTCTCTTGGAGGGAACTGTTACTGCGGGCTCATGGCCTTTGGTTCCTTCTTCCTCGCATTAAAAAAAAAAAAAAAAAAAAAAGCAAAACTCCCAAAGTATATGAATACAGTATTGGTGACTATAATCATGTGTATTGTATATATATTTTTTCATTCTAGTGCTTGAAATATCTTAAATAGTCATCTGTCATACTTAGTTTGGACATGTGGAGAGAATGGAGAATGAAAGACTGACTAAGAGGGTGTATGTAGGTGAGGTGGAGGGAGGGAGAGGGAGGGGTATACCGAGGATGAGGTGGAGGGATGGAGTTGAGAGGTATATGAGGGAGGGGGGGGTGAGTTGGGGGGAGGGTAGTCGAATGGTGGGTGACAGAGTGACTTGGAGGCGTTTTGTCTGCGGCCACCCTTTGCGGGATTAGGGCGTCGGGCTATAGATAGATAGATAGATAGACATACTTAGTCCAGTACTGTTTAAGGTGTATGTGCAAATTTTTTTCAGTTTTGTACCTGAAGGGTGATGTTAAGTGTGCTAGCAATCTCTACCAAAGTTCAGAGTTATGTACAGTATGTACAGCTACCGCAAACTGACTTCGGACCTCCCCCACGAGGTATTAAAAAACACAGAAATCATAGTATATCACAATGTTTGTTCATGAAATGCCATTCATGAATATGAAATCATGTTTCTCTTGTTTTTCAGGACCAGTTGGATGCATTTTGGTATGGAATCACTTAGATCTCTAATGTAATCTAAGGAAATTTCTTTGCACCAAACATTTGTCAGTTTAGTCTTGAGGTTGACCAGATTGGGTGTCTTCTTCTCTGCCATGATTTTCTTCATCTTTGCCCAGCAGTTTTCTATCGGATTTAGATCCAGACTGTTGCCAGGCCAGTCGAGGACCTCAATCCGATAGTCCTGAAGCCATTTTGTCACCTTTCTTGACTTGAGACATGGAACTGAATCGTGCATGAAAAAGTCGCATCCAAGAGTAGCAAAAAGGTTTAACAAATGATGTTTCAGACCTTGAATGTACTGGCCACCATTCATCATCAAGTTCTTAGGAAGAAAGTAGAGGCCTCCCTTTCCCAAATCACTGGAGGCAGGGCGACGAACCTTGGCAGAATGCACCTGGAACACTTGAAATGTGCTTTCATCGGAAAACATAACTTTTCTCCACTCATCTGATGTCCAGTGTGCATACTTCTTGGCAAACTGAATGCGCTGCTTCTTCGTGCGGTCAGTGAGAAGCGGTTTCTTGGCTGCTGTGTGGCTTGGCAAACTCAGCTCCTTCTGCAAGCAGTGTTGGATAGTTCAAATTGAGACGTCTTGTAACAGCTGGGGATGCATTCTCTTCAATTCTACTGCTGTCAGAAGAGGATTCTTGATTACTTCCCTCTTTAGAAGCGTATCTGTACCTCTGAAAGTTGTCCTCTTCTTTCCACCACCATGCTCGTGCTATGGTACGGCTTCAGGTGGCAGGCTGCAAGCTGCAGCAAGAATCTTCATGACGGTCGACTTTGCACGTCCAGTACCTTCACAAATCGTGTTGATAGGGACATTATCCTGTCACCATGCAATGATACGGACCCTCTCATTCCTTGAGCAGTACTTTCCAGGCATGAAAACTCGACTCTAGGGAAAAAAACAAGGCAAACAGTAATGCATACAAAAAGAGTGAGGTGCAAGCTCGGAGCGACGGGAACATGTACACCCAATCTCGCTTCTGGGCAAGCACAGACATCCTGAGTGTTTCACCACCTCCCGCCAACACCAGATGAGTTGCCAGTTACTTCTTGTCCCCAAAACTCACTTGGTAGAGGTGGAAACACAAAGCAAGGACAGACAACTCTCCCACAGCAATTCTGTGTGTAGGTCCTAAATCAATTTGCAGTGGGTGTAATTATGTATTTACATCCATATACCACCTCTGTATGCTGCTTTCTCATAAGCTCTAAGCAGTATTATATGATAATCTGCTGTGAATTCAGGCATTTGTACAATTTTGCACCTTAAGAGTGGTACTTCCCTCCTCAGTTAACTGAAGTGCTATTATAAGTGTGACAGTCTGCCTCTCACAACCCAATTCCCGACATTCACATTTCTCACTTTCCACACCCAACTGTCATCCTCCATCCTCTCCACATGCCCAAACCATCTCAATCTACCCCTCATCACCACAACACCAATACACTCCACTCCCAGCCTTTCTCTCAACTCTTCAATCACGAACCAGCCCCTCAGGCCTCATATTCAAGGACACACTATACATCCTTTTAATCACTGTCATTTCTGTACATATGAGCCTACAGATCTCATCTTCCTTTACTGCCCAGGTCTCATTACCATATAGCATTACACTCCTAATGCATGCTGCATACTCGTACAAAGGTCCTTTATCAATGAAAGGAGAACCCTCTCAATGTCAGGAGAGGTAATAGCTCCCTGAACTTCTTCCAACCACTCCTCACTCTGGCCACAGAGCTGTCTCCAGCCCCACCTCCAGCACATAACAGGTGCCCCAAATGACAAAACTCTTCCATATACTCAAGAGACTCACTAGCATGACCAATACTTTCAACCTGACAATCTTAAATGCTCTCCCCAACACACCACACACATGAAATCAACATTACCTTGCAGTCTACCTCTAATACCACTTCATCTCTTATGCACCCACTTATCACAAGCACTGCACAAGATGGAGTTAGAACTGGAGAGGTCATACTGTATATAACATTCAATTACTCCTTCCCTAAATGAGGTCTCCCTGATGCTGCATAAAATCAATTAGATGTAACAAGAATAAATAAAATACTTCACTGGAGGGATAAATTAAAATATGAGGAACATGCTTGTCACTGAATACTCAAATGCAGGTCTAAAGTAGGATAAATCTAACACTAAAATCAGGCAATATATTCATTTTTTGACTCCAGTTATTTGTAGGTTAAAAAAAAATCAACAGCATTTCCTAGCACCAAATCTGGAATGTTACAGAAAGAAATAATATAAAGGCTAAGCTGTTAAAAGAGTGGCTAATACTGACATGCAACAGAAATGAAGGAGTGATGTGATGTGGATGTGATAATGTTAGGAGATATACTCTTAGGTGGTCTGGCCATGTGATGGAGTGAGAGACGAACTAGGAAAGTGTAAGTGAGTGAGGTGGAGGGGATGAGAGGGCAGAGGAGACTAAGGATGATGTGTAGGGATAGAGTAGAGAGGTATAGTAATAATTCTTCCATATACCTTCCCTACCACACTCAATATATTTTGCCATGATAATTCTTGCACTCACTTGGCTCATCTTTATTTTTGTACAGGGGGTACAAGCACAGCCTTTTTCCCCTCTGCTGGCACAGTTTCACTCATTGATGCCCTCCCACATATCTCCAACAAGCACTTCATTCCATTCTGTCCACTACACTTAATCATCTCAGTATACACATTATCAACCCCAGCTGCTTTCCCATTTTTCTTCCGCTTCACAGCACTCTTCACCTGTGTGAGTGTCACGTTTCCTGGCACTGCATTCCTTCTCTGCACACCCCCAAAACCAGTCATGTTTACAGCCACTCTGCTCTCTCTATTCCCATTCATCAGGCTCTCAAAATATTCTTTCCATCTGGTCTGTATTTCATCCCCATGGGTTAATAATCTACCACTTACATCCTTCACACTTTCACGTTTCTTTCCACTGTCACTTCTACATTTCCACACCTTTTTCCAGAAAAACTTCCTATTTTCAGAGTAGTTGGCATTCAGTTTTCTTCATAGATCATCATTTACCTCCTTCTTTTTCCTCTTTACTAGTCTCTTTACGTGCTTCTTGCTCTCAGTATATTCAGTTCTTATTTCAACTTAACCCTTGACCTGTAACCACTTTAGCCACTATTCCTCTTTTCCTCCACTGCTCTCTTAACCTCATCATCCCTCCATGCTGTACGTTTCTTCTTTGTTGTTACTCTTACCTTTGCTGTTACTCTTGCCATGATGATATTAATAATAATAATAATAACAACAGTAATGATGATGATGATGATGATTTTACAGTATTATGGGTTTTTTTTCAGGTGGGGTGGAAGGGTCACCGTTTGGTGACTTTGAGGCTCAGCAAGTGTGTGGGTTCCATGCATCTTCATCTGGGAACACAACAAGTTGGACCTGGGGCGCCACAGTTCCTCCGCAGGACCACACACTTGGCACACTGTATGGTGAGTACACTATAGCCAGCTTGTTTTTTCATGTAATGAAAGTGGGTCACACACACAACATTCACTGTATAGTGAATATGGTGCCTGTCTGGCATCTATACCATTCTGCTTTACCTTGACATAAAATTGTCATCTCCCCATACTGACTGATGTGGTGTAACAAGATTAACAGTGGAATATCATGCTATATTCTGTTCAGTATAACTTGGCCTAAAATTGCCATCTCTCTGCCTCGAGTGTTGAGTGATAGCAGTAGTTTAACAAAGGAATATGGTGGTAGTCCTGAAAATTTGCTGTGGAAGGGATGTAGAGCTTTAGATTTGTTGTCATTGAACTACAGGAAATAAGCTGAAAAATTATGAAAGTCTCTTCCAAGTTAAGATGAACAAATTGTAGTCCGTTTATCTGTAAAGCATCTCTTAGTGTTTAATATAATATCTGGTATATCAGGCATTTTGTTGAGATATACAGGGTGTCCTGCAAGAGTTTTCAAACACTTAAAATGCTATGTCACCTGGCCCAGTTCTGAGCCATTACAGAGCTACAGTTACTGATGACCTGATGGTTGAAAGTGGTCTTCCTCATAATTAGCCCATAAGGCCGTTGGTAACTGTGGCTCTGTAATGGCTGAGAATGGGACCCATCTTGATACAGCATTTTTTACTCAGACCTCCTGAGTTCTGAAATGTGCCACAGAATATCCTGTATATGAAAATTTACTTAACCTCTCCTGTGTGGTGATTTCTTTTTTTCTTCTCTTCCTGCTGTCTTAAGGTTGTTTTATTCAGGCTAGGGAAGACTTTTTGACTTGGAGGAATGAAATCTAATATCCATCATAAGGCAAGGGATCCGAGAAAGAAACAAGCTTCAAAGAAAGTGTGCCAAGAAACCCATTACGTACGGTGCAGAGTATCGCAGACTGCGCAATGAAATCACAGCTAAAATCAGAGAGGCAAAGTCAGATTACTATAAGAATAAAATAAGTGAAAATATAGGTAACAGTAAGAAAACCTGGTGTATAATAAACTCCATCCTTAATAAGCCTTCTTCACGACAAAGAAATAATTGCTTTTATTTAGTAAACAATAATGAGGTATATGAACCTAAGGAAGTAGCTGACCATTTTAATAATTACTTTGTCAGTGTTGTTAAGAAACTTGCTGAGTCTGTTGGAGAGTCTGAGGTTAATTTCTATTCATATTTACACAATAGGCAAGACAGTGTATTCGTTTTGTCACCTACTACTGAACATGAAGTTAGACTATAAAAAATCTATGGAATGTTGGTCCCCGATATGACGATATCCCCATGTCCATCGTTAAGGAAATAATGGCCAATCTAGTTCCTGTACTTGTCTTCCTCTTTAATTTATCCTTTGAAACTGGAAAGTTTCCTGACATGATGAAATTGGCCAAAGCCATTCCAGTTTTTAAATCTGGTGATCGTAAGCTGTTAAGCAATAATCGCCCTATCTCAGTCCTGCCAGCAATCAGTAAGATAATAGAGAAATTGGTTTATGGTAGGTTAATTCAGTTTTGCACCAACAACAATATTATCACTGATTCACAATTTGGATTTAGGGAAAAATTGTCTACCGAGAGTGCTTTGCTGTCATTCACCAAGGACGTGCTGACTTCATTTGATGAAAATAAATTTACTATGGGTGTATTTCTAGATCTGGCTAAGGCATTTGATACTGTAAATCACTCTGTATTACTAAAGAAGCTTGACCACTATGGTATACGAGGCACTTCAAATCAATGGTTTGCTTCCTACTTAGCCAATCGCAAACAGTTTGTGCAATACAAACAGTGCCAGTCTATCTGTATGCCAGTAGAATCTGGAGTTCCCCAGGGGTCAGTCTTAGGACCACTCTTGTTTATTTTGTACATAAATGACATCGTGTACGCTACCTCACATATGAAGCCAGTACTATTTGCAGATGATAGTACCTTTTATGCCAGCCACCAAAATCTCAATGAACTAACAAATGTTGTAAATAGCAGCCTAACAGATATTAAAAAATAGATAACAAGCAACAAACTCACACTAAATGTAGGCAAATCTCATTACATTATATTTAGAAGGACACAAAGCATTGCAAATCAACCCAACATCTACATAGGTGCCCAGTCAATTGAAAGAGTGGACAGTATAAAATTCCTTGGTGTTATAATTGATGAACGTTTGTCATGGCATTTACATATCCAGTATCTCCATACAAAGATTAGCAAACAGTGTGGGATCATGTATCAAATTCGTGATCGACTAACAACACAGTCTTTTAAGCTCATTTATTACTGGCTGATTTTTCCTTTATTGTTTTATTGTAACAATGTATGGAGTGGTGCTCATAAGACACAATTCTATCTATCTATCTATCTATAGCCCGACGCCCTAATCCCACAAAGGGTGGCCGCAGACAAAACGCCTCCAAGTCACTCTGTCACCCACCATTTGATTACCCTCCCCCCAACTCACCCCCCCCTCCCTCATATACCTCTCAACTCCATCCCTCCACCTCATCCTTGGTCTACCCCTCCCTCTCCCTCCCTCCACCTCACCTACATACACCCTCTTAGTCAGTCTTTCATTCTCCATTCTCTCCATATGTCCAAACCACCTCAGTGTATTTCTCCTAATCTTCTCAACCACATCCACATCTACCCCACAACGTTCCTTCACTTCTTCATTCGTCAACCTGTCCCTCCACTTCACTCCACATGCTCCTCTCAAGTAACTCAATTAAACCGCTTATTTATAGCCCAAAAGAAATCGGTCTGTATAATGGAAAACTTACGCAATTATGACCACACTAATCCATCTTTCAAGAAATTGGGTATCCTAAAATTGCTTGATATAAAGTCCTACTGCACTGCTCTGTTTGTTTACAAGTCTTTGCACAACCTAACATTTAACAGTTACTTCGATTTGAATATGAATGATCGGTATAATCTCCGAAATAACTATCTATCTATCTATCTATTGCCAGACACCATAATCCCTTAAGGGGTGGCCATTTGACTTTGAGTTATTTGTTTTAAGGGGAGGGGCACTAACCCTCCACCAACCCACTTGTTCACACGTAGGAAGCACGTATGGTTTGGTTATATGGTTACCACCCAGCGTTGTAAATGGTTTCTTGGCTTACAGGAAATCATTTGGCTTGTCACTCAATGTAAAGCCACCTGTAAAGGAAAGAAAAGCAATAAGAAGTGACAGGAAAGATGGGAGAAATAGGAAGAGAGGAGGACAGGCACAGAAAAGAATGATAAAGGCTATGGAGGAAGTAGGCAGCAATACATCAAGTGAGTGGATGATAGTCGCCACCACCTACCACGATACAGAAATAAACTGGTAAGAAAGGTGCCTGGGTGCTTCCCCAGCCAGTGGGATTATGACTTTCTTTTATTTAGTCACACTTGTGTAGGAGCTGACTAGCGTGGGCCAGCTGGTCTATTGTCATATAGTACTGGTATTTCTTTGATGGGTGACGGGAGGTTGGGAAACTACAAAATATAAAGGTGGAACCGGCAAAGGCCTGAGGTAAGTGAATATGGAGGTAACTGGAGTGAGGTAAGTTGCCTAAAGAATTTAATAATGCTGACCCAAGAGTAGCCCCATACAGCAAGAGAATTGGGCACTACTTGAAAAGTATAACTGAAGAAGGTTTAAGGTGTTGCAAACACCATAATATGGTGTTCAATTGCTCTGTTTGGGAAACTGAATTTCCTTACGTCTTTATCACCTCTCTTCTTATGCAATTTTTTGCAGTGTCCTCTTGCTGATGCTTCTCCATATGTTAAGTAATCATTTATGTCTATTTTCTCCTTTCCTGATATGCATTTATATAGCATTATCATGTCATTATCATGTCACTGTTGTTTGCAGATGATACCGTGTTGTTGAGTGAAGACGAAGGAGAGCTGCAAGGCTTGGTGGATGAGTTTGAGAGAGTGTGTAGGAAAAGGAATCTAAAGGTGAATGTAGGGAAGAGTAAAGTGATGGTCTTTGAGAGAGGTGAAGTTAGTGAATGTACAGCGAGGTTGGATGGTGAGGAATTGGAAAATGTGAGTACGTTTAAGTACTTGGGTAGTGTGATGAGTAAGGATGGAGGTTTGGAGGGTGAAGTGCTTGAAAGGGTATAGCAGGGAAGAAAGGTTGCTGGTTCTTTGAAAGCAGTGATAAGAAACAGGGAAGTGAGCATGGAAGTGAAAAAGTTACTACGTGACAGTATTGTGATACCAACTCTAACGTACGGAAGTGAAGCTTTGACGTTGTTGGAAGGACACAAGTCAAGTGTGAGAGCAGTGGAAATGAGTTATTTAAGAGGAGCCTGTGGAGTCACATGGAGAGACAGACTGACGAATGAGGATATAAAGGAGCGTTGTGGTGTTGATGTGGATGTGATAGGAAGCGTTATGAGGAACACACTGAGGTGGTTTGGCCATGTGGAGAGGATGGAGGGTGAAAGACTGACGAAGAGAGTGTATGTGAGTGAGGTGGAGGGGGAAAGAGGGAGGGGGAGGCCGAGGATGAGATGGAGAGATGGGGTGGAGAGGTATATGAGAGAGGGGGGTGTGAGTTGGGAGCAGGGGAGTGAAATGGCGGGGGACAGGGCGACTTGGAGGCGATTTGTTTGTGGCCACCCCAAACGGGATTGAGGCGTCTGGCAATAGATAGATAGATAGATCATGTCACCTCTTTTTCTTCTCTCCTGTAGTGTTGGTAGATTCAGTTTATTTAGTCTTTCTTCGTAGCTTAGGTCCCTTAAGCTTGGTATCCATCTTGTAGCGGCCCTTTGAACTTTTTCAATCTTGTCTATGTGCTTTTTGAGATGAGGACTCCAGACTACTGATGCATATTCCAGGGTTGGTCTAATGAATGATGTTCTTATCCTTCTCAGCATGTCTTCATTTATGTATGTATGTGTGTGTGTGTGTGTGTGTGTGTGTGTAATTCACCGGGTCGTGTGTGTGTGTGTGTGTGTGTGTGTGTGTTCTTACCTGATTGTATCTTTACAGGAATGAGTCGTACTGTCCCGTGTCTTAAACCATTTTTATCGTACATATCCTTAAATTTATGAATTGTTTTGGCACACACTTTCATCCTAGTGAATTCCACTGACCAATTGCCCTATTTGGGAAACTAAATTTCCTTACGTCTTTATTGCCTCTCTTTTTATGCAGTTTTTTGCAGTGTCCTCTTGCTGATGCATCCCCATAGGTTATATACTTATTTATGTCTATTTTCTCCTTCCCTGATATGCATTTATATAGTATACTGTACATAATATACAGTATAATCATGTCTCCTCTTTTCCTTCTTTTATAATATATACTGTATATATATACTGTATATTATATACAGTATACTATATAAATGCATATCAGGGAAGGAGAAAATAGACATAAATAAGTATATAACCTATGGGGATGCATCAGCAAGAGGACACTGCAAAAAACTGCATAAAAAGAGAGGCAATAAAGACGTAAGGAAATTTAGTTTCCCAAATAGGGCAATTGGTCAGTGGAATTCACTACCGGATGAAAGTGTGTGCCAAAACAATTCATAAATTTAAGGATATGTACGATAAAAATGGTTTAAGACACGGGACAGTACGACTCATTCCTGTAAAGATACAATTAGGTAAGAACACACACACACACACACACACACACACACACACACACACACACACACACATAAATGAAGACATGCTGAGAAGGATAATATCATTCATTAGACCAGCCCTGGAATATGCATCAGTAGTCTGGAGTCCTCATCTAAAAAAGCACATAGACAAGATTGAAAAAGTTCAAAAGGCTGCTACAAGATGGATACCAAGCTTAAGGGACCTAAACTACGAAGAATGACTAAATAAACTGAATCTACCAACACTACAGGAGAGAAGGAAAAGAGGTGACATGATAATGCTATATAAATGCATATCAGGAAAGGAGAAAATAGACATAAATGATTACTTAACATATGGAGAAGCGTCAGCAAGAGGACACTGCAAAAAACTGCATAAGAAGAGAGGTGATAAAGACGTAAGGAAATTCAGTTTCCCAAACAGAGCAATTGATCAATGGAATTGCACTACCGAATGAAATAGTGTTTGCCAAAACAATTCACAAATTTAAGAATATGTACGATAAATATAGTTTAAGACACGGGACAGTACGAGCTTGACTCATTCCTGTAAAGATACAATTAGGTAAGAACGAAGTTATACGTGTACACAGAACAGGTGAAACTCTGGAATGTGACATCCGTAGACTTTTTTTCAGGCAGCAAAATTTAATAGCGAATATATAGCCGATCGAAAGTTAGGTTAGGTCACTTTGGGCAGGGTTTGGTCTGATTAGGTAATTTTTGGTTGGGTTGGCTTCAGTTCGACTAGATATAGACGGATTAGGTTAGATTGCTTTAGAATACGTCGGTTTGGATAGGTTTTGGGTTGGGTTTTATTTGGTTGGGTTAGGCTGGGTTAGGTTCGGTTGGATTAGGTCATTTTAGGCTTGACTGGTTGGGTTAGGTCGGGTATGGTATGGTTAAGTGAGACTGGGTAGGATTAGGTAGGGTTAGATGCAGTTAGGCTGCTTCAAAATAGGTTATGTTAAGTATGGGGAGGTTACGTGAGATTGTGAGGTTAAATACAATTAGACTGGGTTAGGTAAGGTTAAGCTAGATTACGTTGGGTTGATTTAAGTTGGATTAGGTCATTCCAGGTTAGGCAGTGTTTAATTCGTATGAGTCTGGGGAAATAGCAGTGAGATAGATTATTTTCTGGTTAGGAGGGCCGATAGGAGGTTAGTGAGGGATGTTAAAGTTATAGGAAGTGAGGAGTGTGTGCAGCAGCACAAACTATTGATTTTTGATATGGTGCTTAAAGAACAAGTGATGAAAAAGAAGACTTATGTACGTAGGAGGAAAATATGGAAGCTGAAAAAACAAGTAGTAAGGGATGCCTTGTATAGCGAGTTGAGGAGAGTGGTGGTTGAACAGGGAGCTGTAGACAGAGGCGTTAATGAACAGTACAGAGCCCTCAAGAACAATTTCTTGAGAGTTACTGATGTAACATGCGGCTGGACAAGAGGACCACCAAGACATAAAGTAACTTGGTGGTGGGATGAGGGTTTAGAAGCTGCAATTAAGGAGAAAAGAAGGCTTTTCCGGGAATGGAAGAAGGGTGGTAGCAAAGAGGAATATTTGGCTGCCAAGCATAGGGCTAGGAGAGAGGTATACAGGGCAAAGTCTGAGTCACAGAGACAATTACTTGATAACCTAAATCATGGGGAAAGGAAAAATATATTTAGGGTGGCAGGTCAGATGAAGAGGGATAATCGGGATATCAGGTGAGCAGTGTGTGAAGAATGATGAAGGAAGGGTAGTGGTGAACAGTGAGGATATTAAAGATGCATGGAGAGAGCATTATAACCGGTTGTTGAATGAGGAGTTTGACTGGGACAGGGAAGGTTTGGAGCCAGCAGATCCAATGTCTGGCCCTTGGCTTTTGATTGATACTGCTACTGTGAGTGAGGCAATAGTCAGGATGAGGGTGGGGAAGGCAGCAGGTGTATCTGGGTTGACTGCTTAAATGTTGAAGGCCTCAGGTGATATAGGGGTGAGTTTAGTCACTGACCTGATAAATAGGATTATTTATGAGTGTGTTGTCCCAGATGATTGGCTGTAGAGTGTAATTGTAAACGTGTATAAAGGGAAGGGTGATGCCCTGGAAAGAGGAAATTATAGAGGTATAAAGCTTTTAGATCAGATAATGAAGGTAATGGAGAGAGTTTTAGAAGGTATGATTAGAGAAAGAGTGAATATTGATGAGATGCAGTTTGGGTTTATGCCAGGTAGGGGGACCACTGATGCCATATTCATTGTTCGACAGCTTCAGGAAAAATATATTGGTAGGAGAAGGGATCTTTATTTGTTTTTGTTGATTTGGAAAAGGCCTTTGACAGAGTCCCTAGAGAGGTGGTGAAGTGGGCAATGAGAAAGCTTGGCTTGGAGGAGTGGCTGGTTAGGGTGGTTATGGCCATGTATGTGGGTGCTCACACCCAGGTGAGAGTGAATGGAGATTTGAGTGATGAGTTTTCCGTGAATGTTGGTGTGCATCAGGGGTCAGTCTTGAGTCCCATGTTGTTTATCATGGTAATTGAAGCCCTTTCACATGACTTTAGAAACGGGCTCCCGTGGGAGTTGTTGTATGCTGATGATTTGGTGTTGATTGCAGAGAATGAAAGGGAGGCGGAGGAAAGGTTTAGGAAGTGGAGAGATGGTATGGGGCAAAAGGGTTTAAGGGTAAATGCAGATAAAACAAAAGTGATGATATCTAGGGTTGGTGGCGGTACTGTCAAAGACGAGGGAGAGTGGCCATGTGCAGTTTGCCACAAGGGCGTGGGAAGTAATTCCATCTTGTGCGGTGTGTGTGATAAATGGGTGCATAAGAGATGTAATGGTATCAGAGGTAGACTGCAAGATAATGCTGATTTTATGTGTACGTCGTGCCGGGGTGAGCAGGTGGAGATCGTCAGACGTGAAAGGATTGAACTTGCTGGTGAATCTCTTCAGTGTGTGGAAGAGTTTTGTTATTTGGGAGACATGTTCCGTGCTGGAGGTGGGGCTGGAGGTAGCTCTGCGGCTAGGGTGAGAAGTGGTTGGAAGAATTTCAGGGAGCTCTTGCCTCTCCTGACATTGAGAGGGCTCTCCCTACGTGCTAAGGGGTCTTTGTATGCAGCATGTGTTAGGAGTGTAATGCTGTATGGCAGTGAGACCTGGGCAGTGAAGGAGGAAGACATTCGCGGGCTCAGACGTACAGAAATGACAATGATTAGGTGGATGTGCAGTGCATCCCTGCGTCAAAGGCCTGGAGGGGCTGGGTTTACAATGGAAGAGTTGTGAGGTAGGATGGGACTGGAGTGTATTGGTGTTGTGATGAGGAGAGGTAGATTGAGGTGGTTTGGACATGTGGAGAGGATGGGGGATGATAATTGGGTGAGGAAGGTGAGAAGTGTTAATATTAGGGGTGGGGTTATGAGGGGTAGACCGAGAAAGACATGGGACGAGGTCATTAAGTGTGACCTTAGGGTTAAGGGACTGAACAGGGAGGCTGCAATGGATCGTGCAGCATGGAGAGCCGCCATTAGGTGACCAAGGCCGACACATGCAAGCATGTTGGAGCCTTTAAAAACGAAACGAAAACGAAACGAAACGATTTCCTCTCCTTCTCCTCCTCCTCCTCCTCTTCTTCTTTCCTCTCCTGTCCTCCACCACCACCTCCTCCTTCTCCTCATCCTCTGCCTCCTCCTCCGCCTCCTCCTCGTCCTCCTCCTCCTCCTCCTCCTCTTCTTCTGTCTTTTTTCCTCCTTTTTCTCCTCCTCTTTCTCTTTTCCTTGTCCTCCTGTCCATTCCTCTTTCTTTTTATCATTCTCCACTTCCTCCTCCTTCGCCCTCTTCCGCCTCTTTATCTTTTTCCTCCTCCTTCTCCTCCTCCTTTTCATCATTTCCTCTTTCTCCTCTTCCTCCTCATTCTCTCTCTCTCTCTCTCTGTCTCTCTCTCGCAATCAACTAAACTATATCATGAAGTACTGGTAGCTGTGGCTTTGTTAGGTAATTTTCTCCTGCCTTTTTTGTGTGATTTATTGTCTTTTTGTTTGAAATGACCAGTTTTTGAAATCCCCCCCCCCCCTGAGCAGAGTAAATTACAGGACAGTTTAGGTATAGTAATTAATTAGCATGTGAAAGTGATGCAGAGGCATATACAAGGAAGTAGAGAAGCTTTGTGGTGTTGATGTGCATGTGACTGAATGTGTTAAGAGAAATACAGTACAGTACTTTGAAATGGTTTGGCCATGTGGAGAGGATGGAGAATGAGAGACTGACTAGAAGAGTGTATGCAACTGAAAGTGTTAAGAGAAATACTTTGAAATGGTTTGGCCATGTGGAGAGGCCAGGAGAGTGTATGTGAGTGGGGACGCATAGCAACTGATATTAATAATTTCATTTGTCCACAGATCAGTGTCAGTACAGTCATCTGCTACCTAAGTCTCAAGGGATTAACAACCAAGGAGATTCCTGAGGACATGGTGGCTACACTAGGAGACGATACCTCTTGACAGTGAGGTAGTGCATCGCTACATAATGGCTGATATTTTATATTTTCATAGCATCTGCAGGTTAGTCTCTAACAGAAAAATAACTCAGTAACTTTAAATTATCTGTGCAGTCATTCACCAAGATGAACTGGACTCACATTCAGTGAAAACTGTACTGTATAGCTCATCTCCTTCTGCCTCAGGCCATGAACTTGTCAGTCCCCTCTCATGTAGTTTGCAGCAGTAATTGGCAGTATAGTAATTGGCTGGTTCTGGTGCATTGTTGCACTTGCACTGCAGATAATTTTGTATGGTAGAGCCAAGATATCAAAGGTTTGAATGACATGTGAATGAATGTATGGGTCATTTAACTGGCCATTTTGTTTGATACATTTTGTTTGTTTACATTTACATGATATTTGTCTATCTATCTATCTATCTGTCTATTGCCAGATGCCTCAATCCTGTTTGGGGTGGCCACAAACAAATCGCCTCCACGTCGCCCTGTCCCCCGCCATTTCACTTCCCTGCTCCCAACTCACACTCCCCTCTCTCATATACCTCTCCACCCCATCCCTCCATCTCATCTTCAGCCTCCCTCTCCCTCTTCCCCCATCCACCTCACTCAGTACATTAATAAGATGTATTATTGAACAGTAAGTAACTACTGCCTTACTTTGCAGACCCCCTGTGGACCCGGCTGGTGTTTTGGTACCGCTAACAACCCCTTCTTCCAGGCCCTGACCCTGGCAGCTACTACCATGACAGTGGAGTGTAGCTACAGACTTGGTAATTACGTACGCAAGCATCACTCTTAATCAGCAAACATTCACCCCAGTTTAATAACATACAGTAACTGCTTAGGTAAAACCCCTATATCAGTGTACTTTTAACATGTAAAGTAATGGGGAGCATTTACCAGCCTTGGGTTTCCCCCCAAACCAAGTCCAAAACCCACCCAAATGAGCCCAAAAACAAGTTTAAAGCCAATCTAAATGGCCTAACAACTGTAAAAGAAGCTAACCTAAGCTAACACCTGTAAATAACTCACTAAAACCAACAAATAAAATATGAAAATTGTCAAATATAGTCCGGAAAAATCAAGTTTAGTAAACTGTACCCCAAAATGACAATGTTCACCCCACCTGTGGCTAAAACACAATAATCTAAGTCTAAAAGAGTTTGTAAATCAACCTAAACACAATTTTAGTCTAAAATATCATCAAAATTATAAAAAAAAATCAAAACACATCGTTAAACCAGGGTTTGGCCATCGTTAGGTGGGGTATGGTGGTATTTCTACCCCCATCGTAAAGCCGGGGTTTCATATCTAGGGGTATCGTGTATCAAGGTGTTACTGTACAAGTATTTGCTGATCTTCTTTTCTAACTGTCTTTACACAGAATCTAGGTTGAAGGTGAGAGTCATATTGTTTGCTAATCACACATCTATAATGTCTTTTTACCCATCAGCTTGCAGTAACTGTTGGGAAGTAATTAGCTGGTTTTGGCACTTGGTTTAGCTTGCAGTCTATAGGAAACATTGGCTGTACCATGGCCAACACCAATATGGGGATTCCTTGAGAGGAAACAGTGCAGAGTTTTAATGAATGTATGTATATATTTCCCTACCTGTCTACAAGTGGGTTGGTGGAGGGTTAGTGCCCCTCCCATTAAAACAACTAAAAGACAAATGGCCACCCCTAACAGGACTATGGCATCTGGCTACAGATAGAAAGATATATAGATAGAAATATTTATGGTTGTCAGCTAGTACACACAAGTATATGTTGGGTTAAAGACTGGTAGTGAACTGTAACTTAGATAAGGTCATCATTATGGGATATCAGTGAAATGCGTAGAAATAATAATTAATTTGTTGTTCTCAGGTTGACCTCTACATGGACCTCCAGAGGCCCCGAGTTGTGCATCCTGTCTGAGCTGTGGCACCACATAAGTTACTCTGTCAAGTATGTTGGATGAGGCAGGCAATCTGCACTGTCTATCTGTCCATCTATCTATCTACCCATCTATCTGTCTGTCAGTTTATATCTATTCTACCTATAGCCAGACTCTTAAATCCTGTAAGTGGTGGCCACAAACAAATTGCCTGCCCCTGTCCCCTGCTATTTTGTTGCCCTTCTCCCAACCTACACCCAGCTCTCATATACCTCTGTACTCTATCCCTACACATCATCCTTAGTCTCCTCTGCCCTCTCATCCCCTCCACCTCACTCACTTACACTTTCCTAGTTAGTCTCTCACTCCATCACATGGCCAGACCACCTCAGTGTATATCTCCTAACATTATCACATCCACATCACATCACTCCTTCATTTCTATTGCATGTCAGTATTAGCCACTCTTTTAACAGCTTAGCCTTTATATTATTTCTTTCTGTAACACTCCAGATTTGGTGCTAGGAAATGCTGTTGATTTTTTTTAACCTACAAATAACTGGAGTCAAAAAAAGAATATATTGCCTGATTTTAGTGTTAG